>NW_028122807.1:0-143068 GCF_965194805.1 Balaenoptera borealis | reverse complement strand
AGTTGGTTGTTTTAATTTTTTCAATTGGGGTAATGGTTAGAATGTTGCTTGTCCAAGGTGTACATACTCTGGTTCATCTACATATTCTATATACCTATTTATGTAGAGATCCTCTTCCCGTGTAAATTATTACACAGTGTTCCGTAAACCTTCCTTGCTATATGGTCGGTCTTTTTGATATATGTATATAATATGTATTTGTATACATATGGTAACGCTAATCTTCATTTATCCATTCCCCCCCACCTTTCCTTGTAGATAAGCATAGTTTTTTTTAATAAGTCTGTGATTGACTTTCTCTGTGGAAATATGTTCATTTGTGTCAGTTACTAGAGAACGCGTATAAGTGATATCATAGGATATAGGACTTTTGCTTTCCGACTTACCTCATGTTCTGTGATTATCTCCAAGATCATCTATGGTGTCTCAAAGAGCAGTGTTTCATTGTTTTCCATGGCTAGTATTCATTGTGTACATGGGCCGCTTCTTCTTTTTCCTTTCATCTGTTGATGGACATTTTGGTTGCTTCACTGTCTTGTCTATTGTGAATAAGGCTGCAGTGCAGCTTTTGCAGCCCGGGTCTTCTTCATTCTGGTCTTCTCAGGTGAGAGGCCCATTGGTGCGCCTGCTGGATTGAATGGTACCTCAATTTTTCCTTTTCAACGCAGCTCCTTTCTGTTCTCATTATTAGCGTTTAACCCTTTTACATCTCACCAGCAGCTAGAGGGTACACAGTTCTCTAAAACCTCTTCAGCATTGATTGTTTGTAGACTTTTTGCCAACGGTCAGTCGACGGGTGTGAGTTGAAAACTTTTTGTAGATTAGATTGCATGAGTCTAATACTTCCTGAGGTTGAGCTTTTATCCATTTTCCTTTCTTTGAAAAGAGAGTGAGTAAAACTTACCTCTTCATACGAGCTTCGTGAACATTTTGCCTGTTTTGAATTTTTTTTATCCATTCCCTACTTCAGCACAATTTGAGGGCAGGTGTCCTTTACAGCCCTGAGTCCTTGTGAATGGTAAGTGACCATTAGCTGTGGGTTAAAAGCTGCTGTTGCGGGAATCGGCCACAAGGCGGCAGCATTTCTCCTTTACCAAATCTGGTTACTAGGGCAACAGAGCCTTAGTGGAAGTGGTGTTCTAGGTTGTAAATTAGAATGGAATGTGCGAGGAAAAAGCCCTTTAAGTTTATGTCTCATTACTTCTTGTTGGTATTTTTAACTTAATTTTTATTTTTTATCACAGCAAACTTGATTACAATGTTTTGTTTGTTCTAGGTGTGCAAGATGTGGTTCTTTCACACATATACATATATCTATTTTTCTTCGGATCCTTTTCCCATGTCTGTTACGACACAATGTTGAGTAGTCTTCTCTTGGTATAGCGTAGGTCTTTGGTGATTATATATTTCACATGTGTTTGTATCTCTCTGTTAACCTCAATACGGTAATGTATCCAATCCTCACACCTTTCCATTTGGTGAACCATAAGTTTTTTAAATGAATCTATGATAGTGTTTCTCTGTGGAAATACCTTTGTTTGTATCATTTTTTCGGTAACACCTATATGTGATAGGATAGGATATGTGTCTTTCGCTTTCTCACTTACTCCAAGCTGCGTGATTACTTCTAGACTCATCTATGGTGCTGCAAATGGCATTGTTTCATTTTTTCACTAGCTCATATTCCATCTGTACATGGAGCAGTTCTTCTTTGTCCACCCATCTGTCGTTGGACTTTTTGGTTACTTCCATATCTTGGCTATTGTTATACTATGCAATGCAGATTTGCGTACCTGTGTCCTTCCAATTCTGTCTTCTTAGGTTATAGGTCCAGGAATAGGTCTGCTGGGTCATATGGTAGCTCAATGTTTACCTTTTAAAGGCACCTCTATTCCGTTCTCTTTAGTGGCTCTTTCCAGGTTACGTCCCACTTAAAGCGGAGGGTATGCATTTCTTCCCAGCACCTTCAGCATTTATTCTTTGTAGTTTTTGCTGATGGTTATTCTGAGTGGTGTGAGCTGATACCTCTTTGTGGTTGAATTTGCATGTGTCTCATAATGCGTTGAAATTGAGCTGTAAGACATGTCCTTTTTATTTTTCCAGCTGTGATGAGAGCTTATTTCTTCAAAGTGTTTTCTTAAAGTATGTGTCACCATTTGAAATATTTTGGCCATGATCTCCCTCAAGACATTTTGAGGGCAGGTTTCATTTACAGCCCTGCAGTACTTGTTCATATGAAGTGACCATTAGCTCAGGCTTTAAACCTGCTTTTGCAGGTAACGGCCAGAGAGCGGCAATCTTTCTACGTTCCCCTTGCTGGTACTAGGGAAACAGACCTACCGGCCAGTGGTGTTCTTCGGTTATAAATTAGAGTGCAATGTGCCCGGATAAACCCACAAATGTTGATGTCTCCTTGCTTTTCTTTGTTTTTAAATTTAATTTATATTTATTATTAGAGTAATATCCCATTGTGTACGTGGACCACTTCTTCTTGGTGCATTCCTCGGTTGATGGACATTTTCATTGCTTCCAAGTGCTGGCTATGGTAAATATTGCTGGCATACTGGTTTGCCAGCCTGTGACTTTTTGATTCTCATTTTCTCAGGTGATAGGCCAAGCAGTGGTTGTGATTGATGGACTGGTAGCTCAATGTTTCCCTTTTCAAAGCACCTACGTTGTGTTTTCGTTAGTGGCTCTTTACATGCCCCCCCTTACAGCCGAGGGTACGCATTTCTCCACACTCCCTTCACCGTTTATTTTTTGCAGCATTTTTCCTAATGGCCATTCTGACTGCTGTGTGCTGATAGGGTTTTGTAATATGGGTATGCATGTCATGAAAATTTTTAAAATTCATCATATTCCTACGCCTTTTTCTTTTCTCTTAAAAGAAAAAAACCGTGAGTACAATATAGCTCTTGAAATTGTCTTCTTCGAAGGTTGCCCTCTTCTGAATTTTTTGGTCGATTTTTGACCCCAGAAATTTTCTGGAGGCCAGGCGCAATTTACAGAACTGCAAGTTGGTGAAAATTTAGTGACCTTTTGCAGTGGGTTCAAAGCTGCTGTTGTGGGAAACGTCCACAAGGAGGTAGCATTTCTCCATTCCCCAGTCCTGGTTCTAGGGCAGCAGAGCCTTTCTGGAAGTCATTGTCCTAGGTTGTAAATTAGAATGGAATTTGCCAGGAGAAATCCCCATAAGTTTATGTCTCATTACTTCTTCTTGGTTTTTAAAATTTTTTTAATCTGGGTAAAGTTTAGAATACTGTTTGTCCTAGGTGTACACAATCTGGTTCATTTGGACATTATGTATGTCTATTAATGTACAGATCCTCTTCCCATGTAAAATATTACACTGTTCCGTCGACCTCCCTTGTTATATGTTCGGTCTTTTTGATACATGTATATAATATGTATTTGAATATGTATAGTAACACTAATCTTCATTTCTCAATTTCCCCCCTCCTTTCCTTTTAGATGAGCATAGTTTGTGTTCTACGCCTGTGAGTGTCTTTCTCTTTAGAAATATGTTCATCTGTGTCAGTTATTAGATAATGCCATAAGTGATAATATAAGATATAGGTCTTTTGCTTTCCGACCTACTTCATGTTTTGTGATTATCTCCAGGCTCATCTATGGTGCCTCAAAGAGCAGTGCTTCAATGTTTTCCATGGCTAATATTCCATTGTGTACATGGACCACTTCTTCTTGGTGCATTCCTCTGTTGATGGACATTTTCGTTGCTTCCAAGTGTTGCCTATGGTAAATATTGCTGGAGTGCAGGATTGCCAGCCTGCGATTTTTGATTTTCATTTTCTCAGGTGATAGACCCAGCAGTGGGTATGATTGATTGATTGGTATGGTAGCTCAACGTTTACCTTTTCAAGGCACCTCAATTGTGCTTTCATTAGTGGCTCTTACCACGTCCCCCTTAGAATCGAGGGTACGCATTTCTCCACAATCACGTCAGCGTTTATCGTTTGCCGCATTTTTGTTGATGGCCATTCTGACTGGTGTGAGCTGATAGGTTTTTGTAATTTGGGTTTACATGTCTGTAAAAATTCCTACAATTCATCCTTTTTCCACGCCTTTTCCTTTTCTGTTAAAAGAAAAAAGAAAAAAGGTGTGAGTACAATATACCTCTTCAAATTTTCTTTTTGGAAGGTTGCACTCTAGAGTTTTTTGGTCGATTTTCGACCTCAGTATCTTTTGGAGGGCAGGTGTCATTTACAGACCTGCAATTGGTGAATATTTAGTGACCTTTTGCAGTGGGTTTAAAGCTGCTGTTGTGGGAAACGGCCACAAGGATGCAGCATTTCTCCATTCCCAAATCTGGGTACTAGGGCAGCAGAGCCGTTCTGGAAGTCGTTTGCCTAGGTTGTAAATTTGAATGGAATGTGCCAGGAGAACCCCCCATAAGTTTATGTCTCATTACTCCTAGTTGGTTGTTTTAATTTTTTCAATTGGGGTAATGGTTAGAATGTTGCTTGTCCAAGGTGTACATACTCTGGTTCATCTACATATTCTATATACCTATTTATGTAGAGATCCTCTTCCCGTGTAAATTATTACACAGTGTTCCGTAAACCTTCCTTGCTATATGGTCGGTCTTTTTGATATATGTATATAATATGTATTTGTATACATATGGTAACGCTAATCTTCATTTATCCATTCCCCCCCACCTTTCCTTGTAGATAAGCATAGTTTTTTTTAATAAGTCTGTGATTGACTTTCTCTGTGGAAATATGTTCATTTGTGTCAGTTACTAGAGAACGCGTATAAGTGATATCATAGGATATAGGACTTTTGCTTTCCGACTTACCTCATGTTCTGTGATTATCTCCAAGATCATCTATGGTGTCTCAAAGAGCAGTGTTTCATTGTTTTCCATGGCTAGTATTCATTGTGTACATGGGCCGCTTCTTCTTTTTCCTTTCATCTGTTGATGGACATTTTGGTTGCTTCACTGTCTTGTCTATTGTGAATAAGGCTGCAGTGCAGCTTTTGCAGCCCGGGTCTTCTTCATTCTGGTCTTCTCAGGTGAGAGGCCCATTGGTGCGCCTGCTGGATTGAATGGTACCTCAATTTTTCCTTTTCAACGCAGCTCCTTTCTGTTCTCATTATTAGCGTTTAACCCTTTTACATCTCACCAGCAGCTAGAGGGTACACAGTTCTCTAAAACCTCTTCAGCATTGATTGTTTGTAGACTTTTTGCCAACGGTCAGTCGACGGGTGTGAGTTGAAAACTTTTTGAAATTAGATTGCATGAGTCTAATACTTCCTGAGGTTGAGCTTTTATCCATTTTCCTTTCTTTGAAAAGAGAGTGAGTAAAACTTACCTCTTCATACGAGCTTCGTGAACATTTTGCCTGTTTTGAATTTTTTTTATCCATTCCCTACTTCAGCACAATTTGAGGGCAGGTGTCCTTTACAGCCCTGAGTCCTTGTGAATGGTAAGTGACCATTAGCTGTGGGTTAAAAGCTGCTGTTGCGGGAATCGGCCACAAGGCGGCAGCATTTCTCCTTTACCAAATCTGGTTACTAGGGCAACAGAGCCTTAGTGGAAGTGGTGTTCTAGGTTGTAAATTAGAATGGAATGTGCGAGGAAAAAGCCCTTTAAGTTTATGTCTCATTACTTCTTGTTGGTATTTTTAACTTAATTTTTATTTTTTATCACAGCAAACTTGATTACAATGTTTTGTTTGTTCTAGGTGTGCAAGATGTGGTTCTTTCACACATATACATATATCTATTTTTCTTCGGATCCTTTTCCCATGTCTGTTACGACACAATGTTGAGTAGTCTTCTCTTGGTATAGCGTAGGTCTTTGGTGATTATATATTTCACATGTGTTTGTATCTCTCTGTTAACCTCAATACGGTAATGTATCCAATCCTCACACCTTTCCATTTGGTGAACCATAAGTTTTTTAAATGAATCTATGATAGTGTTTCTCTGTGGAAATACCTTTGTTTGTATCATTTTTTCGGTAACACCTATATGTGATAGGATAGGATATGTGTCTTTCGCTTTCTCACTTACTCCAAGCTGCGTGATTACTTCTAGACTCATCTATGGTGCTGCAAATGGCATTGTTTCATTTTTTCACTAGCTCATATTCCATCTGTACATGGAGCAGTTCTTCTTTGTCCACCCATCTGTCGTTGGACTTTTTGGTTACTTCCATATCTTGGCGATTGTTATACTATGCAATGCAGATTTGCGTACCTGTGTCCTTCCAATTCTGTCTTCTTAGGTTATAGGTCCAGGAATAGGTCTGCTGGGTCATATGGTAGCTCAATGTTTACCTTTTAAAGGCACCTCTATTCCGTTCTCTTTAGTGGCTCTTTCCAGGTTACGTCCCACTTAAAGCGGAGGGTATGCATTTCTTCCCAGCACCTTCAGCATTTATTCTTTGTAGTTTTTGCTGATGGTTATTCTGAGTGGTGTGAGCTGATACCTCTTTGTGGTTGAATTTGCATGTGTCTCATAATGCGTTGAAATTGAGCTGTAAGACATGTCCTTTTTATTTTTCCAGCTGTGATGAGAGCTTATTTCTTCAAAGTGTTTTCTTAAAGTATGTGTCACCATTTGAAATATTTTGGCCATGATCTCCCTCAAGACATTTTGAGGGCAGGTTTCATTTACAGCCCTGCAGTACTTGTTCATATGAAGTGACCATTAGCTCAGGCTTTAAACCTGCTTTTGCAGGTAACGGCCAGAGAGCGGCAATCTTTCTACGTTCCCCTTGCTGGTACTAGGGAAACAGACCTACCGGCCAGTGGTGTTCTTCGGTTATAAATTAGAGTGCAATGTGCCCGGATAAACCCACAAATGTTGATGTCTCCTTGCTTTTCTTTGTTTTTAAATTTAATTTATATTTATTATTAGAGTAATATCCCATTGTGTACGTGGACCACTTCTTCTTGGTGCATTCCTCGGTTGATGGACATTTTCATTGCTTCCAAGTGCTGGCTATGGTAAATATTGCTGGCATACTGGTTTGCCAGCCTGTGACTTTTTGATTCTCATTTTCTCAGGTGATAGGCCAAGCAGTGGTTGTGATTGATGGACTGGTAGCTCAATGTTTCCCTTTTCAAAGCACCTACGTTGTGTTTTCGTTAGTGGCTCTTTACATGCCCCCCCTTACAGCCGAGGGTACGCATTTCTCCACACTCCCTTCACCGTTTATTTTTTGCAGCATTTTTCCTAATGGCCATTCTGACTGCTGTGAGCTGATAGGGTTTTGTAATATGGGTATGCATGTCATGAAAATTTTTAAAATTCATCATATTCCTACGCCTTTTTCTTTTCTCTTAAAAGAAAAAAACCGTGAGTACAATATAGCTCTTGAAATTGTCTTCTTCGAAGGTTGCCCTCTTCTGAATTTTTTGGTCGATTTTTGACCCCAGAAATTTTCTGGAGGCCAGGCGCAATTTACAGAACTGCAAGTTGGTGAAAATTTAGTGACCTTTTGCAGTGGGTTCAAAGCTGCTGTTGTGGGAAACGTCCACAAGGAGGTAGCATTTCTCCATTCCCCAGTCCTGGTTCTAGGGCAGCAGAGCCTTTCTGGAAGTCATTGTCCTAGGTTGTAAATTAGAATGGAATTTGCCAGGAGAAATCCCCATAAGTTTATGTCTCATTACTTCTTCTTGGTTTTTAAAATTTTTTTAATCTGGGTAAAGTTTAGAATACTGTTTGTCCTAGGTGTACACAATCTGGTTCATTTGGACATTATGTATGTCTATTAATGTACAGATCCTCTTCCCATGTAAAATATTACACTGTTCCGTCGACCTCCCTTGTTATATGTTCGGTCTTTTTGATACATGTATATAATATGTATTTGAATATGTATAGTAACACTAATCTTCATTTCTCAATTTCCCCCCTCCTTTCCTTTTAGATGAGCATAGTTTGTGTTCTACGCCTGTGAGTGTCTTTCTCTTTAGAAATATGTTCATCTGTGTCAGTTATTAGATAATGCCATAAGTGATAATATAAGATATAGGTCTTTTGCTTTCCGACCTACTTCATGTTTTGTGATTATCTCCAGGCTCATCTATGGTGCCTCAAAGAGCAGTGCTTCAATGTTTTCCATGGCTAATATTCCATTGTGTACATGGACCACTTCTTCTTGGTGCATTCCTCTGTTGATGGACATTTTCGTTGCTTCCAAGTGTTGCCTATGGTAAATATTGCTGGAGTGCAGGATTGCCAGCCTGCGATTTTTGATTTTCATTTTCTCAGGTGATAGACCCAGCAGTGGGTATGATTGATTGATTGGTATGGTAGCTCAACGTTTACCTTTTCAAGGCACCTCAATTGTGCTTTCATTAGTGGCTCTTACCACGTCCCCCTTAGAATCGAGGGTACGCATTTCTCCACAATCACGTCAGCGTTTATCGTTTGCCGCATTTTTGTTGATGGCCATTCTGACTGGTGTGAGCTGATAGGTTTTTGTAATTTGGGTTTACATGTCTGTAAAAATTCCTACAATTCATCCTTTTTCCACGCCTTTTCCTTTTCTGTTAAAAGAAAAAAGAAAAAAGGTGTGAGTACAATATACCTCTTCAAATTTTCTTTTTGGAAGGTTGCACTCTAGAGTTTTTTGGTCGATTTTCGACCTCAGTATCTTTTGGAGGGCAGGTGTCATTTACAGACCTGCAATTGGTGAATATTTAGTGACCTTTTGCAGTGGGTTTAAAGCTGCTGCTGTGGGAAACGGCCACAAGGATGCAGCATTTCTCCATTCCCAAATCTGGGTACTAGGGCAGCAGAGCCGTTCTGGAAGTCGTTTGCCTAGGTTGTAAATTTGAATGGAATGTGCCAGGAGAACCCCCCATAAGTTTATGTCTCATTACTCCTAGTTGGTTGTTTTAATTTTTTCAATTGGGGTAATGGTTAGAATGTTGCTTGTCCAAGGTGTACATACTCTGGTTCATCTACATATTCTATATACCTATTTATGTAGAGATCCTCTTCCCGTGTAAATTATTACACAGTGTTCCGTAAACCTTCCTTGCTATATGGTCGGTCTTTTTGATATATGTATATAATATGTATTTGTATACATATGGTAACGCTAATCTTCATTTATCCATTCCCCCCCACCTTTCCTTGTAGATAAGCATAGTTTTTTTTAATAAGTCTGTGATTGACTTTCTCTGTGGAAATATGTTCATTTGTGTCAGTTACTAGAGAACGCGTATAAGTGATATCATAGGATATAGGACTTTTGCTTTCCGACTTACCTCATGTTCTGTGATTATCTCCAAGATCATCTATGGTGTCTCAAAGAGCAGTGTTTCATTGTTTTCCATGGCTAGTATTCATTGTGTACATGGGCCGCTTCTTCTTTTTCCTTTCATCTGTTGATGGACATTTTGGTTGCTTCACTGTCTTGTCTATTGTGAATAAGGCTGCAGTGCAGCTTTTGCAGCCCGGGTCTTCTTCATTCTGGTCTTCTCAGGTGAGAGGCCCATTGGTGCGCCTGCTGGATTGAATGGTACCTCAATTTTTCCTTTTCAACGCAGCTCCTTTCTGTTCTCATTATTAGCGTTTAACCCTTTTACATCTCACCAGCAGCTAGAGGGTACACAGTTCTCTAAAACCTCTTCAGCATTGATTGTTTGTAGACTTTTTGCCAACGGTCAGTCGACGGGTGTGAGTTGAAAACTTTTTGTAGATTAGATTGCATGAGTCTAATACTTCCTGAGGTTGAGCTTTTATCCATTTTCCTTTCTTTGAAAAGAGAGTGAGTAAAACTTACCTCTTCATACGAGCTTCGTGAACATTTTGCCTGTTTTGAATTTTTTTTATCCATTCCCTACTTCAGCACAATTTGAGGGCAGGTGTCCTTTACAGCCCTGAGTCCTTGTGAATGGTAAGTGACCATTAGCTGTGGGTTAAAAGCTGCTGTTGCGGGAATCGGCCACAAGGCGGCAGCATTTCTCCTTTACCAAATCTGGTTACTAGGGCAACAGAGCCTTAGTGGAAGTGGTGTTCTAGGTTGTAAATTAGAATGGAATGTGCGAGGAAAAAGCCCTTTAAGTTTATGTCTCATTACTTCTTGTTGGTATTTTTAACTTAATTTTTATTTTTTATCACAGCAAACTTGATTACAATGTTTTGTTTGTTCTAGGTGTGCAAGATGTGGTTCTTTCACACATATACATATATCTATTTTTCTTCGGATCCTTTTCCCATGTCTGTTACGACACAATGTTGAGTAGTCTTCTCTTGGTATAGCGTAGGTCTTTGGTGATTATATATTTCACATGTGTTTGTATCTCTCTGTTAACCTCAATACGGTAATGTATCCAATCCTCACACCTTTCCATTTGGTGAACCATAAGTTTTTTAAATGAATCTATGATAGTGTTTCTCTGTGGAAATACCTTTGTTTGTATCATTTTTTCGGTAACACCTATATGTGATAGGATAGGATATGTGTCTTTCGCTTTCTCACTTACTCCAAGCTGCGTGATTACTTCTAGACTCATCTATGGTGCTGCAAATGGCATTGTTTCATTTTTTCACTAGCTCATATTCCATCTGTACATGGAGCAGTTCTTCTTTGTCCACCCATCTGTCGTTGGACTTTTTGGTTACTTCCATATCTTGGCGATTGTTATACTATGCAATGCAGATTTGCGTACCTGTGTCCTTCCAATTCTGTCTTCTTAGGTTATAGGTCCAGGAATAGGTCTGCTGGGTCATATGGTAGCTCAATGTTTACCTTTTAAAGGCACCTCTATTCCGTTCTCTTTAGTGGCTCTTTCCAGGTTACGTCCCACTTAAAGCGGAGGGTATGCATTTCTTCCCAGCACCTTCAGCATTTATTCTTTGTAGTTTTTGCTGATGGTTATTCTGAGTGGTGTGAGCTGATACCTCTTTGTGGTTGAATTTGCATGTGTCTCATAATGCGTTGAAATTGAGCTGTAAGACATGTCCTTTTTATTTTTCCAGCTGTGATGAGAGCTTATTTCTTCAAAGTGTTTTCTTCAAGTATGTGTCACCATTTGAAATATTTTGGCCATGATCTCCCTCAAGACATTTTGAGGGCAGGTTTCATTTACAGCCCTGCAGTACTTGTTCATGTGAAGTGACCATTAGCTCAGGCTTTAAACCTGCTTTTGCAGGTAACGGCCAGAGAGCGGCAATCTTTCTACGTTCCCCTTGCTGGTACTAGGGAAACAGACCTACCGGCCAGTGGTGTTCTTCGGTTATAAATTAGAGTGCAATGTGCCCGGATAAACCCACAAATGTTGATGTCTCCTTGCTTTTCTTTGTTTTTAAATTTAATTTATATTTATTATTAGAGTAATATTCCATTGTGTACGTGGACCACTTCTTCTTGGTGCATTCCTCGGTTGATGGACATTTTCATTGCTTCCAAGTGCTGGCTATGGTAAATATTGCTGGCATACTGGTTTGCCAGCCTGTGACTTTTTGATTCTCATTTTCTCAGGTGATAGGCCAAGCAGTGGTTGTGATTGATGGACTGGTAGCTCAATGTTTCCCTTTTCAAAGCACCTACGTTGTGTTTTCGTTAGTGGCTCTTTACATGCCCCCCCTTACAGCCGAGGGTACGCATTTCTCCACACTCCCTTCACCGTTTATTTTTTGCAGCATTTTTCCTAATGGCCATTCTGACTGCTGTGAGCTGATAGGGTTTTGTAATATGGGTATGCATGTCATGAAAATTTTTAAAATTCATCATATTCCTACGCCTTTTTCTTTTCTCTTAAAAGAAAAAAACCGTGAGTACAATATAGCTCTTGAAATTGTCTTCTTCGAAGGTTGCCCTCTTCTGAATTTTTTGGTCGATTTTTGACCCCAGAAATTTTCTGGAGGCCAGGCGCAATTTACAGAACTGCAAGTTGGTGAAAATTTAGTGACCTTTTGCAGTGGGTTCAAAGCTGCTGTTGTGGGAAACGTCCACAAGGAGGTAGCATTTCTCCATTCCCCAGTCCTGGTTCTAGGGCAGCAGAGCCTTTCTGGAAGTCATTGTCCTAGGTTGTAAATTAGAATGGAATTTGCCAGGAGAAATCCCCATAAGTTTATGTCTCATTACTTCTTCTTGGTTTTTAAAATTTTTTTAATCTGGGTAAAGTTTAGAATACTGTTTGTCCTAGGTGTACACAATCTGGTTCATTTGGACATTATGTATGTCTATTAATGTACAGATCCTCTTCCCATGTAAAATATTACACTGTTCCGTCGACCTCCCTTGTTATATGTTCGGTCTTTTTGATACATGTATATAATATGTATTTGAATATGTATAGTAACACTAATCTTCATTTCTCAATTTCCCCCCTCCTTTCCTTTTAGATGAGCATAGTTTGTGTTCTACGCCTGTGAGTGTCTTTCTCTTTAGAAATATGTTCATCTGTGTCAGTTATTAGATAATGCCATAAGTGATAATATAAGATATAGGTCTTTTGCTTTCCGACCTACTTCATGTTTTGTGATTATCTCCAGGCTCATCTATGGTGCCTCAAAGAGCAGTGCTTCAATGTTTTCCATGGCTAATATTCCATTGTGTACATGGACCACTTCTTCTTGGTGCATTCCTCTGTTGATGGACATTTTCGTTGCTTCCAGGTGTTGCCTATGGTAAATATTGCTGGAGTGCAGGATTGCCAGCCTGCGATTTTTGATTTTCATTTTCTCAGGTGATAGACCCAGCAGTGGGTATGATTGATTGATTGGTATGGTAGCTCAACGTTTACCTTTTCAAGGCACCTCAATTGTGCTTTCATTAGTGGCTCTTACCACGTCCCCCTTAGAATCGAGGGTACGCATTTCTCCACAATCACGTCAGCGTTTATCGTTTGCCGCATTTTTGTTGATGGCCATTCTGACTGGTGTGAGCTGATAGGTTTTTGTAATTTGGGTTTACATGTCTGTAAAAATTCCTACAATTCATCCTTTTTCCACGCCTTTTCCTTTTCTGTTAAAAGAAAAAAGAAAAAAGGTGTGAGTACAATATACCTCTTCAAATTTTCTTTTTGGAAGGTTGCACTCTAGAGTTTTTTGGTCGATTTTCGACCTCAGTATCTTTTGGAGGGCAGGTGTCATTTACAGACCTGCAATTGGTGAATATTTAGTGACCTTTTGCAGTGGGTTTAAAGCTGCTGCTGTGGGAAACGGCCACAAGGATGCAGCATTTCTCCATTCCCAAATCTGGGTACTAGGGCAGCAGAGCCGTTCTGGAAGTCGTTTGCCTAGGTTGTAAATTTGAATGGAATGTGCCAGGAGAACCCCCCATAAGTTTATGTCTCATTACTCCTAGTTGGTTGTTTTAATTTTTTCAATTGGGGTAATGGTTAGAATGTTGCTTGTCCAAGGTGTACATACTCTGGTTCATCTACATATTCTATATACCTATTTATGTAGAGATCCTCTTCCCGTGTAAATTATTACACAGTGTTCCGTAAACCTTCCTTGCTATATGGTCGGTCTTTTTGATATATGTATATAATATGTATTTGTATACATATGGTAACGCTAATCTTCATTTATCCATTCCCCCCCACCTTTCCTTGTAGATAAGCATAGTTTTTTTTAATAAGTCTGTGATTGACTTTCTCTGTGGAAATATGTTCATTTGTGTCAGTTACTAGAGAACGCGTATAAGTGATATCATAGGATATAGGACTTTTGCTTTCCGACTTACCTCATGTTCTGTGATTATCTCCAAGATCATCTATGGTGTCTCAAAGAGCAGTGTTTCATTGTTTTCCATGGCTAGTATTCATTGTGTACATGGGCCGCTTCTTCTTTTTCCTTTCATCTGTTGATGGACATTTTGGTTGCTTCACTGTCTTGTCTATTGTGAATAAGGCTGCAGTGCAGCTTTTGCAGCCCGGGTCTTCTTCACTCTGGTCTTCTCAGGTGAGAGGCCCATTGGTGCGCCTGCTGGATTGAATGGTACCTCAATTTTTCCTTTTCAACGCAGCTCCTTTCTGTTCTCATTATTAGCGTTTAACCCTTTTACATCTCACCAGCAGCTAGAGGGTACACAGTTCTCTAAAACCTCTTCAGCATTGATTGTTTGTAGACTTTTTGCCAACGGTCAGTCGACGGGTGTGAGTTGAAAACTTTTTGTAGATTAGATTGCATGAGTCTAATACTTCCTGAGGTTGAGCTTTTATCCATTTTCCTTTCTTTAAAAAGAGAGTGAGTAAAACTTACCTCTTCATACGAGCTTCGTGAACATTTTGCCTGTTTTGAATTTTTTTTATCCATTCCCTACTTCAGCACAATTTGAGGGCAGGTGTCCTTTACAGCCCTGAGTCCTTGTGAATGGTAAGTGACCATTAGCTGTGGGTTAAAAGCTGCTGTTGCGGGAATCGGCCACAAGGCGGCAGCATTTCTCCTTTACCAAATCTGGTTACTAGGGCAACAGAGCCTTAGTGGAAGTGGTGTTCTAGGTTGTAAATTAGAATGGAATGTGCGAGGAAAAAGCCCTTTAAGTTTATGTCTCATTACTTCTTGTTGGTATTTTTAACTTAATTTTTATTTTTTATCACAGCAAACTTGATTACAATGTTTTGTTTGTTCTAGGTGTGCAAGATGTGGTTCTTTCACACATATACATATATCTATTTTTCTTCGGATCCTTTTCCCATGTCTGTTACGACACAATGTTGAGTAGTCTTCTCTTGGTATAGCGTAGGTCTTTGGTGATTATATATTTCACATGTGTTTGTATCTCTCTGTTAACCTCAATACGGTAATGTATCCAATCCTCACACCTTTCCATTTGGTGAACCATAAGTTTTTTAAATGAATCTATGATAGTGTTTCTCTGTGGAAATACCTTTGTTTGTATCATTTTTTCGGTAACACCTATATGTGATAGGATAGGATATGTGTCTTTCGCTTTCTCACTTACTCCAAGCTGCGTGATTACTTCTAGACTCATCTATGGTGCTGCAAATGGCATTGTTTCATTTTTTCACTAGCTCATATTCCATCTGTACATGGAGCAGTTCTTCTTTGTCCACCCATCTGTCGTTGGACTTTTTGGTTACTTCCATATCTTGGCGATTGTTATACTATGCAATGCAGATTTGCGTACCTGTGTCCTTCCAATTCTGTCTTCTTAGGTTATAGGTCCAGGAATAGGTCTGCTGGGTCATATGGTAGCTCAATGTTTACCTTTTAAAGGCACCTCTATTCCGTTCTCTTTAGTGGCTCTTTCCAGGTTACGTCCCACTTAAAGCGGAGGGTATGCATTTCTTCCCAGCACCTTCAGCATTTATTCTTTGTAGTTTTTGCTGATGGTTATTCTGAGTGGTGTGAGCTGATACCTCTTTGTGGTTGAATTTGCATGTGTCTCATAATGCGTTGAAATTGAGCTGTAAGACATGTCCTTTTTATTTTTCCAGCTGTGATGAGAGCTTATTTCTTCAAAGTGTTTTCTTAAAGTATGTGTCACCATTTGAAATATTTTGGCCATGATCTCCCTCAAGACATTTTGAGGGCAGGTTTCATTTACAGCCCTGCAGTACTTGTTCATGTGAAGTGACCATTAGCTCAGGCTTTAAACCTGCTTTTGCAGGTAACGGCCAGAGAGCGGCAATCTTTCTACGTTCCCCTTGCTGGTACTAGGGAAACAGACCTACCGGCCAGTGGTGTTCTTCGGTTATAAATTAGAGTGCAATGTGCCCGGATAAACCCACAAATGTTGATGTCTCCTTGCTTTTCTTTGTTTTTAAATTTAATTTATATTTATTATTAGAGTAATATTCCATTGTGTACGTGGACCACTTCTTCTTGGTGCATTCCTCGGTTGATGGACATTTTCATTGCTTCCAAGTGCTGGCTATGGTAAATATTGCTGGCATACTGGTTTGCCAGCCTGTGACTTTTTGATTCTCATTTTCTCAGGTGATAGGCCAAGCAGTGGTTGTGATTGATGGACTGGTAGCTCAATGTTTCCCTTTTCAAAGCACCTACGTTGTGTTTTCGTTAGTGGCTCTTTACATGCCCCCCCTTACAGCCGAGGGTACGCATTTCTCCACACTCCCTTCACCGTTTATTTTTTGCAGCATTTTTCCTAATGGCCATTCTGACTGCTGTGAGCTGATAGGGTTTTGTAATATGGGTATGCATGTCATGAAAATTTTTAAAATTCATCATATTCCTACGCCTTTTTCTTTTCTCTTAAAAGAAAAAAACCGTGAGTACAATATAGCTCTTGAAATTGTCTTCTTCGAAGGTTGCCCTCTTCTGAATTTTTTGGTCGATTTTTGACCCCAGAAATTTTCTGGAGGCCAGGCGCAATTTACAGAACTGCAAGTTGGTGAAAATTTAGTGACCTTTTGCAGTGGGTTCAAAGCTGCTGTTGTGGGAAACGTCCACAAGGAGGTAGCATTTCTCCATTCCCCAGTCCTGGTTCTAGGGCAGCAGAGCCTTTCTGGAAGTCATTGTCCTAGGTTGTAAATTAGAATGGAATTTGCCAGGAGAAATCCCCATAAGTTTATGTCTCATTACTTCTTCTTGGTTTTTAAAATTTTTTTAATCTGGGTAAAGTTTAGAATACTGTTTGTCCTAGGTGTACACAATCTGGTTCATTTGGACATTATGTATGTCTATTAATGTACAGATCCTCTTCCCATGTAAAATATTACACTGTTCCGTCGACCTCCCTTGTTATATGTTCGGTCTTTTTGATACATGTATATAATATGTATTTGAATATGTATAGTAACACTAATCTTCATTTCTCAATTTCCCCCCTCCTTTCCTTTTAGATGAGCATAGTTTGTGTTCTACGCCTGTGAGTGTCTTTCTCTTTAGAAATATGTTCATCTGTGTCAGTTATTAGATAATGCCATAAGTGATAATATAAGATATAGGTCTTTTGCTTTCCGACCTACTTCATGTTTTGTGATTATCTCCAGGCTCATCTATGGTGCCTCAAAGAGCAGTGCTTCAATGTTTTCCATGGCTAATATTCCATTGTGTACATGGACCACTTCTTCTTGGTGCATTCCTCTGTTGATGGACATTTTCGTTGCTTCCAAGTGTTGCCTATGGTAAATATTGCTGGAGTGCAGGATTGCCAGCCTGCGATTTTTGATTTTCATTTTCTCAGGTGATAGACCCAGCAGTGGGTATGATTGATTGATTGGTATGGTAGCTCAACGTTTACCTTTTCAAGGCACCTCAATTGTGCTTTCATTAGTGGCTCTTACCACGTCCCCCTTAGAATCGAGGGTACGCATTTCTCCACAATCACGTCAGCGTTTATCGTTTGCCGCATTTTTGTTGATGGCCATTCTGACTGGTGTGAGCTGATAGGTTTTTGTAATTTGGGTTTACATGTCTGTAAAAATTCCTACAATTCATCCTTTTTCCACGCCTTTTCCTTTTCTGTTAAAAGAAAAAAGAAAAAAGGTGTGAGTACAATATACCTCTTCAAATTTTCTTTTTGGAAGGTTGCACTCTAGAGTTTTTTGGTCGATTTTCGACCTCAGTATCTTTTGGAGGGCAGGTGTCATTTACAGACCTGCAATTGGTGAATATTTAGTGACCTTTTGCAGTGGGTTTAAAGCTGCTGCTGTGGGAAACGGCCACAAGGATGCAGCATTTCTCCATTCCCAAATCTGGGTACTAGGGCAGCAGAGCCGTTCTGGAAGTCGTTTGCCTAGGTTGTAAATTTGAATGGAATGTGCCAGGAGAACCCCCCATAAGTTTATGTCTCATTACTCCTAGTTGGTTGTTTTAATTTTTTCAATTGGGGTAATGGTTAGAATGTTGCTTGTCCAAGGTGTACATACTCTGGTTCATCTACATATTCTATATACCTATTTATGTAGAGATCCTCTTCCCGTGTAAATTATTACACAGTGTTCCGTAAACCTTCCTTGCTATATGGTCGGTCTTTTTGATATATGTATATAATATGTATTTGTATACATATGGTAACGCTAATCTTCATTTATCCATTCCCCCCCACCTTTCCTTGTAGATAAGCATAGTTTTTTTTAATAAGTCTGTGATTGACTTTCTCTGTGGAAATATGTTCATTTGTGTCAGTTACTAGAGAACGCGTATAAGTGATATCATAGGATATAGGACTTTTGCTTTCCGACTTACCTCATGTTCTGTGATTATCTCCAAGATCATCTATGGTGTCTCAAAGAGCAGTGTTTCATTGTTTTCCATGGCTAGTATTCATTGTGTACATGGGCCGCTTCTTCTTTTTCCTTTCATCTGTTGATGGACATTTTGGTTGCTTCACTGTCTTGTCTATTGTGAATAAGGCTGCAGTGCAGCTTTTGCAGCCCGGGTCTTCTTCATTCTGGTCTTCTCAGGTGAGAGGCCCATTGGTGCGCCTGCTGGATTGAATGGTACCTCAATTTTTCCTTTTCAACGCAGCTCCTTTCTGTTCTCATTATTAGCGTTTAACCCTTTTACATCTCACCAGCAGCTAGAGGGTACACAGTTCTCTAAAACCTCTTCAGCATTGATTGTTTGTAGACTTTTTGCCAACGGTCAGTCGACGGGTGTGAGTTGAAAACTTTTTGTAGATTAGATTGCATGAGTCTAATACTTCCTGAGGTTGAGCTTTTATCCATTTTCCTTTCTTTAAAAAGAGAGTGAGTAAAACTTACCTCTTCATACGAGCTTCGTGAACATTTTGCCTGTTTTGAATTTTTTTTATCCATTCCCTACTTCAGCACAATTTGAGGGCAGGTGTCCTTTACAGCCCTGAGTCCTTGTGAATGGTAAGTGACCATTAGCTGTGGGTTAAAAGCTGCTGTTGCGGGAATCGGCCACAAGGCGGCAGCATTTCTCCTTTACCAAATCTGGTTACTAGGGCAACAGAGCCTTAGTGGAAGTGGTGTTCTAGGTTGTAAATTAGAATGGAATGTGCGAGGAAAAAGCCCTTTAAGTTTATGTCTCATTACTTCTTGTTGGTATTTTTAACTTAATTTTTATTTTTTATCACAGCAAACTTGATTACAATGTTTTGTTTGTTCTAGGTGTGCAAGATGTGGTTCTTTCACACATATACATATATCTATTTTTCTTCGGATCCTTTTCCCATGTCTGTTACGACACAATGTTGAGTAGTCTTCTCTTGGTATAGCGTAGGTCTTTGGTGATTATATATTTCACATGTGTTTGTATCTCTCTGTTAACCTCAATACGGTAATGTATCCAATCCTCACACCTTTCCATTTGGTGAACCATAAGTTTTTTAAATGAATCTATGATAGTGTTTCTCTGTGGAAATACCTTTGTTTGTATCATTTTTTCGGTAACACCTATATGTGATAGGATAGGATATGTGTCTTTCGCTTTCTCACTTACTCCAAGCTGCGTGATTACTTCTAGACTCATCTATGGTGCTGCAAATGGCATTGTTTCATTTTTTCACTAGCTCATATTCCATCTGTACATGGAGCAGTTCTTCTTTGTCCACCCATCTGTCGTTGGACTTTTTGGTTACTTCCATATCTTGGCGATTGTTATACTATGCAATGCAGATTTGCGTACCTGTGTCCTTCCAATTCTGTCTTCTTAGGTTATAGGTCCAGGAATAGGTCTGCTGGGTCATATGGTAGCTCAATGTTTACCTTTTAAAGGCACCTCTATTCCGTTCTCTTTAGTGGCTCTTTCCAGGTTACGTCCCACTTAAAGCGGAGGGTATGCATTTCTTCCCAGCACCTTCAGCATTTATTCTTTGTAGTTTTTGCTGATGGTTATTCTGAGTGGTGTGAGCTGATACCTCTTTGTGGTTGAATTTGCATGTGTCTCATAATGCGTTGAAATTGAGCTGTAAGACATGTCCTTTTTATTTTTCCAGCTGTGATGAGAGCTTATTTCTTCAAAGTGTTTTCTTAAAGTATGTGTCACCATTTGAAATATTTTGGCCATGATCTCCCTCAAGACATTTTGAGGGCAGGTTTCATTTACAGCCCTGCAGTACTTGTTCATGTGAAGTGACCATTAGCTCAGGCTTTAAACCTGCTTTTGCAGGTAACGGCCAGAGAGCGGCAATCTTTCTACGTTCCCCTTGCTGGTACTAGGGAAACAGACCTACCGGCCAGTGGTGTTCTTCGGTTATAAATTAGAGTGCAATGTGCCCGGATAAACCCACAAATGTTGATGTCTCCTTGCTTTTCTTTGTTTTTAAATTTAATTTATATTTATTATTAGAGTAATATTCCATTGTGTACGTGGACCACTTCTTCTTGGTGCATTCCTCGGTTGATGGACATTTTCATTGCTTCCAAGTGCTGGCTATGGTAAATATTGCTGGCATACTGGTTTGCCAGCCTGTGACTTTTTGATTCTCATTTTCTCAGGTGATAGGCCAAGCAGTGGTTGTGATTGATGGACTGGTAGCTCAATGTTTCCCTTTTCAAAGCACCTACGTTGTGTTTTCGTTAGTGGCTCTTTACATGCCCCCCCTTACAGCCGAGGGTACGCATTTCTCCACACTCCCTTCACCGTTTATTTTTTGCAGCATTTTTCCTAATGGCCATTCTGACTGCTGTGAGCTGATAGGGTTTTGTAATATGGGTATGCATGTCATGAAAATTTTTAAAATTCATCATATTCCTACGCCTTTTTCTTTTCTCTTAAAAGAAAAAAACCGTGAGTACAATATAGCTCTTGAAATTGTCTTCTTCGAAGGTTGCCCTCTTCTGAATTTTTTGGTCGATTTTTGACCCCAGAAATTTTCTGGAGGCCAGGCGCAATTTACAGAACTGCAAGTTGGTGAAAATTTAGTGACCTTTTGCAGTGGGTTCAAAGCTGCTGTTGTGGGAAACGTCCACAAGGAGGTAGCATTTCTCCATTCCCCAGTCCTGGTTCTAGGGCAGCAGAGCCTTTCTGGAAGTCATTGTCCTAGGTTGTAAATTAGAATGGAATTTGCCAGGAGAAATCCCCATAAGTTTATGTCTCATTACTTCTTCTTGGTTTTTAAAATTTTTTTAATCTGGGTAAAGTTTAGAATACTGTTTGTCCTAGGTGTACACAATCTGGTTCATTTGGACATTATGTATGTCTATTAATGTACAGATCCTCTTCCCATGTAAAATATTACACTGTTCCGTCGACCTCCCTTGTTATATGTTCGGTCTTTTTGATACATGTATATAATATGTATTTGAATATGTATAGTAACACTAATCTTCATTTCTCAATTTCCCCCCTCCTTTCCTTTTAGATGAGCATAGTTTGTGTTCTACGCCTGTGAGTGTCTTTCTCTTTAGAAATATGTTCATCTGTGTCAGTTATTAGATAATGCCATAAGTGATAATATAAGATATAGGTCTTTTGCTTTCCGACCTACTTCATGTTTTGTGATTATCTCCAGGCTCATCTATGGTGCCTCAAAGAGCAGTGCTTCAATGTTTTCCATGGCTAATATTCCATTGTGTACATGGACCACTTCTTCTTGGTGCATTCCTCTGTTGATGGACATTTTCGTTGCTTCCAAGTGTTGCCTATGGTAAATATTGCTGGAGTGCAGGATTGCCAGCCTGCGATTTTTGATTTTCATTTTCTCAGGTGATAGACCCAGCAGTGGGTATGATTGATTGATTGGTATGGTAGCTCAACGTTTACCTTTTCAAGGCACCTCAATTGTGCTTTCATTAGTGGCTCTTACCACGTCCCCCTTAGAATCGAGGGTACGCATTTCTCCACAATCACGTCAGCGTTTATCGTTTGCCGCATTTTTGTTGATGGCCATTCTGACTGGTGTGAGCTGATAGGTTTTTGTAATTTGGGTTTACATGTCTGTAAAAATTCCTACAATTCATCCTTTTTCCACGCCTTTTCCTTTTCTGTTAAAAGAAAAAAGAAAAAAGGTGTGAGTACAATATACCTCTTCAAATTTTCTTTTTGGAAGGTTGCACTCTAGAGTTTTTTGGTCGATTTTCGACCTCAGTATCTTTTGGAGGGCAGGTGTCATTTACAGACCTGCAATTGGTGAATATTTAGTGACCTTTTGCAGTGGGTTTAAAGCTGCTGTTGTGGGAAACGGCCACAAGGATGCAGCATTTCTCCATTCCCAAATCTGGGTACTAGGGCAGCAGAGCCGTTCTGGAAGTCGTTTGCCTAGGTTGTAAATTTGAATGGAATGTGCCAGGAGAACCCCCCATAAGTTTATGTCTCATTACTCCTAGTTGGTTGTTTTAATTTTTTCAATTGGGGTAATGGTTAGAATGTTGCTTGTCCAAGGTGTACATACTCTGGTTCATCTACATATTCTATATACCTATTTATGTAGAGATCCTCTTCCCGTGTAAATTATTACACAGTGTTCCGTAAACCTTCCTTGCTATATGGTCGGTCTTTTTGATATATGTATATAATATGTATTTGTATACATATGGTAACGCTAATCTTCATTTATCCATTCCCCCCCACCTTTCCTTGTAGATAAGCATAGTTTTTTTTAATAAGTCTGTGATTGACTTTCTCTGTGGAAATATGTTCATTTGTGTCAGTTACTAGAGAACGCGTATAAGTGATATCATAGGATATAGGACTTTTGCTTTCCGACTTACCTCATGTTCTGTGATTATCTCCAAGATCATCTATGGTGTCTCAAAGAGCAGTGTTTCATTGTTTTCCATGGCTAGTATTCATTGTGTACATGGGCCGCTTCTTCTTTTTCCTTTCATCTGTTGATGGACATTTTGGTTGCTTCACTGTCTTGTCTATTGTGAATAAGGCTGCAGTGCAGCTTTTGCAGCCCGGGTCTTCTTCATTCTGGTCTTCTCAGGTGAGAGGCCCATTGGTGCGCCTGCTGGATTGAATGGTACCTCAATTTTTCCTTTTCAACGCAGCTCCTTTCTGTTCTCATTATTAGCGTTTAACCCTTTTACATCTCACCAGCAGCTAGAGGGTACACAGTTCTCTAAAACCTCTTCAGCATTGATTGTTTGTAGACTTTTTGCCAACGGTCAGTCGACGGGTGTGAGTTGAAAACTTTTTGTAGATTAGATTGCATGAGTCTAATACTTCCTGAGGTTGAGCTTTTATCCATTTTCCTTTCTTTGAAAAGAGAGTGAGTAAAACTTACCTCTTCATACGAGCTTCGTGAACATTTTGCCTGTTTTGAATTTTTTTTATCCATTCCCTACTTCAGCACAATTTGAGGGCAGGTGTCCTTTACAGCCCTGAGTCCTTGTGAATGGTAAGTGACCATTAGCTGTGGGTTAAAAGCTGCTGTTGCGGGAATCGGCCACAAGGCGGCAGCATTTCTCCTTTACCAAATCTGGTTACTAGGGCAACAGAGCCTTAGTGGAAGTGGTGTTCTAGGTTGTAAATTAGAATGGAATGTGCGAGGAAAAAGCCCTTTAAGTTTATGTCTCATTACTTCTTGTTGGTATTTTTAACTTAATTTTTATTTTTTATCACAGCAAACTTGATTACAATGTTTTGTTTGTTCTAGGTGTGCAAGATGTGGTTCTTTCACACATATACATATATCTATTTTTCTTCGGATCCTTTTCCCATGTCTGTTACGACACAATGTTGAGTAGTCTTCTCTTGGTATAGCGTAGGTCTTTGGTGATTATATATTTCACATGTGTTTGTATCTCTCTGTTAACCTCAATACGGTAATGTATCCAATCCTCACACCTTTCCATTTGGTGAACCATAAGTTTTTTAAATGAATCTATGATAGTGTTTCTCTGTGGAAATACCTTTGTTTGTATCATTTTTTCGGTAACACCTATATGTGATAGGATAGGATATGTGTCTTTCGCTTTCTCACTTACTCCAAGCTGCGTGATTACTTCTAGACTCATCTATGGTGCTGCAAATGGCATTGTTTCATTTTTTCACTAGCTCATATTCCATCTGTACATGGAGCAGTTCTTCTTTGTCCACCCATCTGTCGTTGGACTTTTTGGTTACTTCCATATCTTGGCGATTGTTATACTATGCAATGCAGATTTGCGTACCTGTGTCCTTCCAATTCTGTCTTCTTAGGTTATAGGTCCAGGAATAGGTCTGCTGGGTCATATGGTAGCTCAATGTTTACCTTTTAAAGGCACCTCTATTCCGTTCTCTTTAGTGGCTCTTTCCAGGTTACGTCCCACTTAAAGCGGAGGGTATGCATTTCTTCCCAGCACCTTCAGCATTTATTCTTTGTAGTTTTTGCTGATGGTTATTCTGAGTGGTGTGAGCTGATACCTCTTTGTGGTTGAATTTGCATGTGTCTCATAATGCGTTGAAATTGAGCTGTAAGACATGTCCTTTTTATTTTTCCAGCTGTGATGAGAGCTTATTTCTTCAAAGTGTTTTCTTAAAGTATGTGTCACCATTTGAAATATTTTGGCCATGATCTCCCTCAAGACATTTTGAGGGCAGGTTTCATTTACAGCCCTGCAGTACTTGTTCATATGAAGTGACCATTAGCTCAGGCTTTAAACCTGCTTTTGCAGGTAACGGCCAGAGAGCGGCAATCTTTCTACGTTCCCCTTGCTGGTACTAGGGAAACAGACCTACCGGCCAGTGGTGTTCTTCGGTTATAAATTAGAGTGCAATGTGCCCGGATAAACCCACAAATGTTGATGTCTCCTTGCTTTTCTTTGTTTTTAAATTTAATTTATATTTATTATTAGAGTAATATCCCATTGTGTACGTGGACCACTTCTTCTTGGTGCATTCCTCGGTTGATGGACATTTTCATTGCTTCCAAGTGCTGGCTATGGTAAATATTGCTGGCATACTGGTTTGCCAGCCTGTGACTTTTTGATTCTCATTTTCTCAGGTGATAGGCCAAGCAGTGGTTGTGATTGATGGACTGGTAGCTCAATGTTTCCCTTTTCAAAGCACCTACGTTGTGTTTTCGTTAGTGGCTCTTTACATGCCCCCCCTTACAGCCGAGGGTACGCATTTCTCCACACTCCCTTCACCGTTTATTTTTTGCAGCATTTTTCCTAATGGCCATTCTGACTGCTGTGAGCTGATAGGGTTTTGTAATATGGGTATGCATGTCATGAAAATTTTTAAAATTCATCATATTCCTACGCCTTTTTCTTTTCTCTTAAAAGAAAAAAACCGTGAGTACAATATAGCTCTTGAAATTGTCTTCTTCGAAGGTTGCCCTCTTCTGAATTTTTTGGTCGATTTTTGACCCCAGAAATTTTCTGGAGGCCAGGCGCAATTTACAGAACTGCAAGTTGGTGAAAATTTAGTGACCTTTTGCAGTGGGTTCAAAGCTGCTGTTGTGGGAAACGTCCACAAGGAGGTAGCATTTCTCCATTCCCCAGTCCTGGTTCTAGGGCAGCAGAGCCTTTCTGGAAGTCATTGTCCTAGGTTGTAAATTAGAATGGAATTTGCCAGGAGAAATCCCCATAAGTTTATGTCTCATTACTTCTTCTTGGTTTTTAAAATTTTTTTAATCTGGGTAAAGTTTAGAATACTGTTTGTCCTAGGTGTACACAATCTGGTTCATTTGGACATTATGTATGTCTATTAATGTACAGATCCTCTTCCCATGTAAAATATTACACTGTTCCGTCGACCTCCCTTGTTATATGTTCGGTCTTTTTGATACATGTATATAATATGTATTTGAATATGTATAGTAACACTAATCTTCATTTCTCAATTTCCCCCCTCCTTTCCTTTTAGATGAGCATAGTTTGTGTTCTACGCCTGTGAGTGTCTTTCTCTTTAGAAATATGTTCATCTGTGTCAGTTATTAGATAATGCCATAAGTGATAATATAAGATATAGGTCTTTTGCTTTCCGACCTACTTCATGTTTTGTGATTATCTCCAGGCTCATCTATGGTGCCTCAAAGAGCAGTGCTTCAATGTTTTCCATGGCTAATATTCCATTGTGTACATGGACCACTTCTTCTTGGTGCATTCCTCTGTTGATGGACATTTTCGTTGCTTCCAAGTGTTGCCTATGGTAAATATTGCTGGAGTGCAGGATTGCCAGCCTGCGATTTTTGATTTTCATTTTCTCAGGTGATAGACCCAGCAGTGGGTATGATTGATTGATTGGTATGGTAGCTCAACGTTTACCTTTTCAAGGCACCTCAATTGTGCTTTCATTAGTGGCTCTTACCACGTCCCCCTTAGAATCGAGGGTACGCATTTCTCCACAATCACGTCAGCGTTTATCGTTTGCCGCATTTTTGTTGATGGCCATTCTGACTGGTGTGAGCTGATAGGTTTTTGTAATTTGGGTTTACATGTCTGTAAAAATTCCTACAATTCATCCTTTTTCCACGCCTTTTCCTTTTCTGTTAAAAGAAAAAAGAAAAAAGGTGTGAGTACAATATACCTCTTCAAATTTTCTTTTTGGAAGGTTGCACTCTAGAGTTTTTTGGTCGATTTTCGACCTCAGTATCTTTTGGAGGGCAGGTGTCATTTACAGACCTGCAATTGGTGAATATTTAGTGACCTTTTGCAGTGGGTTTAAAGCTGCTGTTGTGGGAAACGGCCACAAGGATGCAGCATTTCTCCATTCCCAAATCTGGGTACTAGGGCAGCAGAGCCGTTCTGGAAGTCGTTTGCCTAGGTTGTAAATTTGAATGGAATGTGCCAGGAGAACCCCCCATAAGTTTATGTCTCATTACTCCTAGTTGGTTGTTTTAATTTTTTCAATTGGGGTAATGGTTAGAATGTTGCTTGTCCAAGGTGTACATACTCTGGTTCATCTACATATTCTATATACCTATTTATGTAGAGATCCTCTTCCCGTGTAAATTATTACACAGTGTTCCGTAAACCTTCCTTGCTATATGGTCGGTCTTTTTGATATATGTATATAATATGTATTTGTATACATATGGTAACGCTAATCTTCATTTATCCATTCCCCCCCACCTTTCCTTGTAGATAAGCATAGTTTTTTTTAATAAGTCTGTGATTGACTTTCTCTGTGGAAATATGTTCATTTGTGTCAGTTACTAGAGAACGCGTATAAGTGATATCATAGGATATAGGACTTTTGCTTTCCGACTTACCTCATGTTCTGTGATTATCTCCAAGATCATCTATGGTGTCTCAAAGAGCAGTGTTTCATTGTTTTCCATGGCTAGTATTCATTGTGTACATGGGCCGCTTCTTCTTTTTCCTTTCATCTGTTGATGGACATTTTGGTTGCTTCACTGTCTTGTCTATTGTGAATAAGGCTGCAGTGCAGCTTTTGCAGCCCGGGTCTTCTTCATTCTGGTCTTCTCAGGTGAGAGGCCCATTGGTGCGCCTGCTGGATTGAATGGTACCTCAATTTTTCCTTTTCAACGCAGCTCCTTTCTGTTCTCATTATTAGCGTTTAACCCTTTTACATCTCACCAGCAGCTAGAGGGTACACAGTTCTCTAAAACCTCTTCAGCATTGATTGTTTGTAGACTTTTTGCCAACGGTCAGTCGACGGGTGTGAGTTGAAAACTTTTTGTAGATTAGATTGCATGAGTCTAATACTTCCTGAGGTTGAGCTTTTATCCATTTTCCTTTCTTTGAAAAGAGAGTGAGTAAAACTTACCTCTTCATACGAGCTTCGTGAACATTTTGCCTGTTTTGAATTTTTTTTATCCATTCCCTACTTCAGCACAATTTGAGGGCAGGTGTCCTTTACAGCCCTGAGTCCTTGTGAATGGTAAGTGACCATTAGCTGTGGGTTAAAAGCTGCTGTTGCGGGAATCGGCCACAAGGCGGCAGCATTTCTCCTTTACCAAATCTGGTTACTAGGGCAACAGAGCCTTAGTGGAAGTGGTGTTCTAGGTTGTAAATTAGAATGGAATGTGCGAGGAAAAAGCCCTTTAAGTTTATGTCTCATTACTTCTTGTTGGTATTTTTAACTTAATTTTTATTTTTTATCACAGCAAACTTGATTACAATGTTTTGTTTGTTCTAGGTGTGCAAGATGTGGTTCTTTCACACATATACATATATCTATTCTTCTTCGGATCCTTTTCCCATGTCTGTTACGACACAATGTTGAGTAGTCTTCTCTTGGTATAGCGTAGGTCTTTGGTGATTATATATTTCACATGTGTTTGTATCTCTCTGTTAACCTCAATACGGTAATGTATCCAATCCTCACACCTTTCCATTTGGTGAACCATAAGTTTTTTAAATGAATCTATGATAGTGTTTCTCTGTGGAAATACCTTTGTTTGTATCATTTTTTCGGTAACACCTATATGTGATAGGATAGGATATGTGTCTTTCGCTTTCTCACTTACTCCAAGCTGCGTGATTACTTCTAGACTCATCTATGGTGCTGCAAATGGCATTGTTTCATTTTTTCACTAGCTCATATTCCATCTGTACATGGAGCAGTTCTTCTTTGTCCACCCATCTGTCGTTGGACTTTTTGGTTACTTCCATATCTTGGCGATTGTTATACTATGCAATGCAGATTTGCGTGCCTGTGTCCTTCCAATTCTGTCTTCTTAGGTTATAGGTCCAGGAATAGGTCTGCTGGGTCATATGGTAGCTCAATGTTTACCTTTTAAAGGCACCTCTATTCCGTTCTCTTTAGTGGCTCTTTCCAGGTTACGTCCCACTTAAAGCGGAGGGTATGCATTTCTTCCCAGCACCTTCAGCATTTATTCTTTGTAGTTTTTGCTGATGGTTATTCTGAGTGGTGTGAGCTGATACCTCTTTGTGGTTGAATTTGCATGTGTCTCATAATGCGTTGAAATTGAGCTGTAAGACATGTCCTTTTTATTTTTCCAGCTGTGATGAGAGCTTATTTCTTCAAAGTGTTTTCTTCAAGTATGTGTCACCATTTGAAATATTTTGGCCATGATCTCCCTCAAGACATTTTGAGGGCAGGTTTCATTTACAGCCCTGCAGTACTTGTTCATGTGAAGTGACCATTAGCTCAGGCTTTAAACCTGCTTTTGCAGGTAACGGCCAGAGAGCGGCAATCTTTCTACGTTCCCCTTGCTGGTACTAGGGAAACAGACCTACCGGCCAGTGGTGTTCTTCGGTTATAAATTAGAGTGCAATGTGCCCGGATAAACCCACAAATGTTGATGTCTCCTTGCTTTTCTTTGTTTTTAAATTTAATTTATATTTATTATTAGAGTAATATTCCATTGTGTACGTGGACCACTTCTTCTTGGTGCATTCCTCGGTTGATGGACATTTTCATTGCTTCCAAGTGCTGGCTATGGTAAATATTGCTGGCATACTGGTTTGCCAGCCTGTGACTTTTTGATTCTCATTTTCTCAGGTGATAGGCCAAGCAGTGGTTGTGATTGATGGACTGGTAGCTCAATGTTTCCCTTTTCAAAGCACCTACGTTGTGTTTTCGTTAGTGGCTCTTTACATGCCCCCCCTTACAGCCGAGGGTACGCATTTCTCCACACTCCCTTCACCGTTTATTTTTTGCAGCATTTTTCCTAATGGCCATTCTGACTGCTGTGAGCTGATAGGGTTTTGTAATATGGGTATGCATGTCATGAAAATTTTTAAAATTCATCATATTCCTACGCCTTTTTCTTTTCTCTTAAAAGAAAAAAACCGTGAGTACAATATAGCTCTTGAAATTGTCTTCTTCGAAGGTTGCCCTCTTCTGAATTTTTTGGTCGATTTTTGACCCCAGAAATTTTCTGGAGGCCAGGCGCAATTTACAGAACTGCAAGTTGGTGAAAATTTAGTGACCTTTTGCAGTGGGTTCAAAGCTGCTGTTGTGGGAAACGTCCACAAGGAGGTAGCATTTCTCCATTCCCCAGTCCTGGTTCTAGGGCAGCAGAGCCTTTCTGGAAGTCATTGTCCTAGGTTGTAAATTAGAATGGAATTTGCCAGGAGAAATCCCCATAAGTTTATGTCTCATTACTTCTTCTTGGTTTTTAAAATTTTTTTAATCTGGGTAAAGTTTAGAATACTGTTTGTCCTAGGTGTACACAATCTGGTTCATTTGGACATTATGTATGTCTATTAATGTACAGATCCTCTTCCCATGTAAAATATTACACTGTTCCGTCGACCTCCCTTGTTATATGTTCGGTCTTTTTGATACATGTATATAATATGTATTTGAATATGTATAGTAACACTAATCTTCATTTCTCAATTTCCCCCCTCCTTTCCTTTTAGATGAGCATAGTTTGTGTTCTACGCCTGTGAGTGTCTTTCTCTTTAGAAATATGTTCATCTGTGTCAGTTATTAGATAATGCCATAAGTGATAATATAAGATATAGGTCTTTTGCTTTCCGACCTACTTCATGTTTTGTGATTATCTCCAGGCTCATCTATGGTGCCTCAAAGAGCAGTGCTTCAATGTTTTCCATGGCTAATATTCCATTGTGTACATGGACCACTTCTTCTTGGTGCATTCCTCTGTTGATGGACGTTTTCGTTGCTTCCAAGTGTTGCCTATGGTAAATATTGCTGGAGTGCAGGATTGCCAGCCTGCGATTTTTGATTTTCATTTTCTCAGGTGATAGACCCAGCAGTGGGTATGATTGATTGATTGGTATGGTAGCTCAACGTTTACCTTTTCAAGGCACCTCAATTGTGCTTTCATTAGTGGCTCTTACCACGTCCCCCTTAGAATCGAGGGTACGCATTTCTCCACAATCACGTCAGCGTTTATCGTTTGCCGCATTTTTGTTGATGGCCATTCTGACTGGTGTGAGCTGATAGGTTTTTGTAATTTGGGTTTACATGTCTGTAAAAATTCCTACAATTCATCCTTTTTCCACGCCTTTTCCTTTTCTGTTAAAAGAAAAAAGAAAAAAGGTGTGAGTACAATATACCTCTTCAAATTTTCTTTTTGGAAGGTTGCACTCTAGAGTTTTTTGGTCGATTTTCGACCTCAGTATCTTTTGGAGGGCAGGTGTCATTTACAGACCTGCAATTGGTGAATATTTAGTGACCTTTTGCAGTGGGTTTAAAGCTGCTGTTGTGGGAAACGGCCACAAGGATGCAGCATTTCTCCATTCCCAAATCTGGGTACTAGGGCAGCAGAGCCGTTCTGGAAGTCGTTTGCCTAGGTTGTAAATTTGAATGGAATGTGCCAGGAGAACCCCCCATAAGTTTATGTCTCATTACTCCTAGTTGGTTGTTTTAATTTTTTCAATTGGGGTAATGGTTAGAATGTTGCTTGTCCAAGGTGTACATACTCTGGTTCATCTACATATTCTATATACCTATTTATGTAGAGATCCTCTTCCCGTGTAAATTATTACACAGTGTTCCGTAAACCTTCCTTGCTATATGGTCGGTCTTTTTGATATATGTATATAATATGTATTTGTATACATATGGTAACGCTAATCTTCATTTATCCATTCCCCCCCACCTTTCCTTGTAGATAAGCATAGTTTTTTTAATAAGTCTGTGATTGACTTTCTCTGTGGAAATATGTTCATTTGTGTCAGTTACTAGAGAACGCGTATAAGTGATATCATAGGATATAGGACTTTTGCTTTCCGACTTACCTCATGTTCTGTGATTATCTCCAAGATCATCTATGGTGTCTCAAAGAGCAGTGTTTCATTGTTTTCCATGGCTGGTATTCATTGTGTACATGGGCCGCTTCTTCTTTTTCCTTTCATCTGTTGATGGACATTTTGGTTGCTTCACTGTCTTGTCTATTGTGAATAAGGCTGCAGTGCAGCTTTTGCAGCCCGGGTCTTCTTCATTCTGGTCTTCTCAGGTGAGAGGCCCATTGGTGCGCCTGCTGGATTGAATGGTACCTCAATTTTTCCTTTTCAACGCAGCTCCTTTCTGTTCTCATTATTAGCGTTTAACCCTTTTACATCTCACCAGCAGCTAGAGGGTACACAGTTCTCTAAAACCTCTTCAGCATTGATTGTTTGTAGACTTTTTGCCAACGGTCAGTCGACGGGTGTGAGTTGAAAACTTTTTGTAGATTAGATTGCATGAGTCTAATACTTCCTGAGGTTGAGCTTTTATCCATTTTCCTTTCTTTGAAAAGAGAGTGAGTAAAACTTACCTCTTCATACGAGCTTCGTGAACATTTTGCCTGTTTTGAATTTTTTTTATCCATTCCCTACTTCAGCACAATTTGAGGGCAGGTGTCCTTTACAGCCCTGAGTCCTTGTGAATGGTAAGTGACCATTAGCTGTGGGTTAAAAGCTGCTGTTGCGGGAATCGGCCACAAGGCGGCAGCATTTCTCCTTTACCAAATCTGGTTACTAGGGCAACAGAGCCTTAGTGGAAGTGGTGTTCTAGGTTGTAAATTAGAATGGAATGTGCGAGGAAAAAGCCCTTTAAGTTTATGTCTCATTACTTCTTGTTGGTATTTTTAACTTAATTTTTATTTTTTATCACAGCAAACTTGATTACAATGTTTTGTTTGTTCTAGGTGTGCAAGATGTGGTTCTTTCACACATATACATATATCTATTCTTCTTCGGATCCTTTTCCCATGTCTGTTACGACACAATGTTGAGTAGTCTTCTCTTGGTATAGCGTAGGTCTTTGGTGATTATATATTTCACATGTGTTTGTATCTCTCTGTTAACCTCAATACGGTAATGTATCCAATCCTCACACCTTTCCATTTGGTGAACCATAAGTTTTTTAAATGAATCTATGATAGTGTTTCTCTGTGGAAATACCTTTGTTTGTATCATTTTTTCGGTAACACCTATATGTGATAGGATAGGATATGTGTCTTTCGCTTTCTCACTTACTCCAAGCTGCGTGATTACTTCTAGACTCATCTATGGTGCTGCAAATGGCATTGTTTCATTTTTTCACTAGCTCATATTCCATCTGTACATGGAGCAGTTCTTCTTTGTCCACCCATCTGTCGTTGGACTTTTTGGTTACTTCCATATCTTGGCTATTGTTATACTATGCAATGCAGATTTGCGTACCTGTGTCCTTCCAATTCTGTCTTCTTAGGTTATAGGTCCAGGAATAGGTCTGCTGGGTCATATGGTAGCTCAATGTTTACCTTTTAAAGGCACCTCTATTCCGTTCTCTTTAGTGGCTCTTTCCAGGTTACGTCCCACTTAAAGCGGAGGGTATGCATTTCTTCCCAGCACCTTCAGCATTTATTCTTTGTAGTTTTTGCTGATGGTTATTCTGAGTGGTGTGAGCTGATACCTCTTTGTGGTTGAATTTGCATGTGTCTCATAATGCGTTGAAATTGAGCTGTAAGACATGTCCTTTTTATTTTTCCAGCTGTGATGAGAGCTTATTTCTTCAAAGTGTTTTCTTAAAGTATGTGTCACCATTTGAAATATTTTGGCCATGATCTCCCTCAAGACATTTTGAGGGCAGGTTTCATTTACAGCCCTGCAGTACTTGTTCATATGAAGTGACCATTAGCTCAGGCTTTAAACCTGCTTTTGCAGGTAACGGCCAGAGAGCGGCAATCTTTCTACGTTCCCCTTGCTGGTACTAGGGAAACAGACCTACCGGCCAGTGGTGTTCTTCGGTTATAAATTAGAGTGCAATGTGCCCGGATAAACCCACAAATGTTGATGTCTCCTTGCTTTTCTTTGTTTTTAAATTTAATTTATATTTATTATTAGAGTAATATCCCATTGTGTACGTGGACCACTTCTTCTTGGTGCATTCCTCGGTTGATGGACATTTTCATTGCTTCCAAGTGCTGGCTATGGTAAATATTGCTGGCATACTGGTTTGCCAGCCTGTGACTTTTTGATTCTCATTTTCTCAGGTGATAGGCCAAGCAGTGGTTGTGATTGATGGACTGGTAGCTCAATGTTTCCCTTTTCAAAGCACCTACGTTGTGTTTTCGTTAGTGGCTCTTTACATGCCCCCCCTTACAGCCGAGGGTACGCATTTCTCCACACTCCCTTCACCGTTTATTTTTTGCAGCATTTTTCCTAATGGCCATTCTGACTGCTGTGAGCTGATAGGGTTTTGTAATATGGGTATGCATGTCATGAAAATTTTTAAAATTCATCATATTCCTACGCCTTTTTCTTTTCTCTTAAAAGAAAAAAACCGTGAGTACAATATAGCTCTTGAAATTGTCTTCTTCGAAGGTTGCCCTCTTCTGAATTTTTTGGTCGATTTTTGACCCCAGAAATTTTCTGGAGGCCAGGCGCAATTTACAGAACTGCAAGTTGGTGAAAATTTAGTGACCTTTTGCAGTGGGTTCAAAGCTGCTGTTGTGGGAAACGTCCACAAGGAGGTAGCATTTCTCCATTCCCCAGTCCTGGTTCTAGGGCAGCAGAGCCTTTCTGGAAGTCATTGTCCTAGGTTGTAAATTAGAATGGAATTTGCCAGGAGAAATCCCCATAAGTTTATGTCTCATTACTTCTTCTTGGTTTTTAAAATTTTTTTAATCTGGGTAAAGTTTAGAATATTGTTTGTCCTAGGTGTACACAATCTGGTTCATTTGGACATTATGTATGTCTATTAATGTACAGATCCTCTTCCCATGTAAAATATTACACTGTTCCGTCGACCTCCCTTGTTATATGTTCGGTCTTTTTGATACATGTATATAATATGTATTTGAATATGTATAGTAACACTAATCTTCATTTCTCAATTTCCCCCCTCCTTTCCTTTTAGATGAGCATAGTTTGTGTTCTACGCCTGTGAGTGTCTTTCTCTTTAGAAATATGTTCATCTGTGTCAGTTATTAGATAATGCCATAAGTGATAATATAAGATATAGGTCTTTTGCTTTCCGACCTACTTCATGTTTTGTGATTATCTCCAGGCTCATCTATGGTGCCTCAAAGAGCAGTGCTTCAATGTTTTCCATGGCTAATATTCCATTGTGTACATGGACCACTTCTTCTTGGTGCATTCCTCTGTTGATGGACATTTTCGTTGCTTCCAAGTGTTGCCTATGGTAAATATTGCTGGAGTGCAGGATTGCCAGCCTGCGATTTTTGATTTTCATTTTCTCAGGTGATAGACCCAGCAGTGGGTATGATTGATTGATTGGTATGGTAGCTCAACGTTTACCTTTTCAAGGCACCTCAATTGTGCTTTCATTAGTGGCTCTTACCACGTCCCCCTTAGAATCGAGGGTACGCATTTCTCCACAATCACGTCAGCGTTTATCGTTTGCCGCATTTTTGTTGATGGCCATTCTGACTGGTGTGAGCTGATAGGTTTTTGTAATTTGGGTTTACATGTCTGTAAAAATTCCTACAATTCATCCTTTTTCCACGCCTTTTCCTTTTCTGTTAAAAGAAAAAAGAAAAAAGGTGTGAGTACAATATACCTCTTCAAATTTTCTTTTTGGAAGGTTGCACTCTAGAGTTTTTTGGTCGATTTTCGACCTCAGTATCTTTTGGAGGGCAGGTGTCATTTACAGACCTGCAATTGGTGAATATTTAGTGACCTTTTGCAGTGGGTTTAAAGCTGCTGTTGTGGGAAACGGCCACAAGGATGCAGCATTTCTCCATTCCCAAATCTGGGTACTAGGGCAGCAGAGCCGTTCTGGAAGTCGTTTGCCTAGGTTGTAAATTTGAATGGAATGTGCCAGGAGAACCCCCCATAAGTTTATGTCTCATTACTCCTAGTTGGTTGTTTTAATTTTTTCAATTGGGGTAATGGTTAGAATGTTGCTTGTCCAAGGTGTACATACTCTGGTTCATCTACATATTCTATATACCTATTTATGTAGAGATCCTCTTCCCGTGTAAATTATTACACAGTGTTCCGTAAACCTTCCTTGCTATATGGTCGGTCTTTTTGATATATGTATATAATATGTATTTGTATACATATGGTAACGCTAATCTTCATTTATCCATTCCCCCCCACCTTTCCTTGTAGATAAGCATAGTTTTTTTTAATAAGTCTGTGATTGACTTTCTCTGTGGAAATATGTTCATTTGTGTCAGTTATTAGAGAACGCGTATAAGTGATATCATAGGATATAGGACTTTTGCTTTCCGACTTACCTCATGTTCTGTGATTATCTCCAAGATCATCTATGGTGTCTCAAAGAGCAGTGTTTCATTGTTTTCCATGGCTAGTATTCATTGTGTACATGGGCCGCTTCTTCTTTTTCCTTTCATCTGTTGATGGACATTTTGGTTGCTTCACTGTCTTGTCTATTGTGAATAAGGCTGCAGTGCAGCTTTTGCAGCCCGGGTCTTCTTCATTCTGGTCTTCTCAGGTGAGAGGCCCATTGGTGCGCCTGCTGGATTGAATGGTACCTCAATTTTTCCTTTTCAACGCAGCTCCTTTCTGTTCTCATTATTAGCGTTTAACCCTTTTACATCTCACCAGCAGCTAGAGGGTACACAGTTCTCTAAAACCTCTTCAGCATTGATTGTTTGTAGACTTTTTGCCAACGGTCAGTCGACGGGTGTGAGTTGAAAACTTTTTGTAGATTAGATTGCATGAGTCTAATACTTCCTGAGGTTGAGCTTTTATCCATTTTCCTTTCTTTAAAAAGAGAGTGAGTAAAACTTACCTCTTCATACGAGCTTCGTGAACATTTTGCCTGTTTTGAATTTTTTTTATCCATTCCCTACTTCAGCACAATTTGAGGGCAGGTGTCCTTTACAGCCCTGAGTCCTTGTGAATGGTAAGTGACCATTAGCTGTGGGTTAAAAGCTGCTGTTGCGGGAATCGGCCACAAGGCGGCAGCATTTCTCCTTTACCAAATCTGGTTACTAGGGCAACAGAGCCTTAGTGGAAGTGGTGTTCTAGGTTGTAAATTAGAATGGAATGTGCGAGGAAAAAGCCCTTTAAGTTTATGTCTCATTACTTCTTGTTGGTATTTTTAACTTAATTTTTATTTTTTATCACAGCAAACTTGATTACAATGTTTTGTTTGTTCTAGGTGTGCAAGATGTGGTTCTTTCACACATATACATATATCTATTTTTCTTCGGATCCTTTTCCCATGTCTGTTACGACACAATGTTGAGTAGTCTTCTCTTGGTATAGCGTAGGTCTTTGGTGATTATATATTTCACATGTGTTTGTATCTCTCTGTTAACCTCAATACGGTAATGTATCCAATCCTCACACCTTTCCATTTGGTGAACCATAAGTTTTTTAAATGAATCTATGATAGTGTTTCTCTGTGGAAATACCTTTGTTTGTATCATTTTTTCGGTAACACCTATATGTGATAGGATAGGATATGTGTCTTTCGCTTTCTCACTTACTCCAAGCTGCGTGATTACTTCTAGACTCATCTATGGTGCTGCAAATGGCATTGTTTCATTTTTTCACTAGCTCATATTCCATCTGTACATGGAGCAGTTCTTCTTTGTCCACCCATCTGTCGTTGGACTTTTTGGTTACTTCCATATCTTGGCGATTGTTATACTATGCAATGCAGATTTGCGTACCTGTGTCCTTCCAATTCTGTCTTCTTAGGTTATAGGTCCAGGAATAGGTCTGCTGGGTCATATGGTAGCTCAATGTTTACCTTTTAAAGGCACCTCTATTCCGTTCTCTTTAGTGGCTCTTTCCAGGTTACGTCCCACTTAAAGCGGAGGGTATGCATTTCTTCCCAGCACCTTCAGCATTTATTCTTTGTAGTTTTTGCTGATGGTTATTCTGAGTGGTGTGAGCTGATACCTCTTTGTGGTTGAATTTGCATGTGTCTCATAATGCGTTGAAATTGAGCTGTAAGACATGTCCTTTTTATTTTTCCAGCTGTGATGAGAGCTTATTTCTTCAAAGTGTTTTCTTAAAGTATGTGTCACCATTTGAAATATTTTGGCCATGATCTCCCTCAAGACATTTTGAGGGCAGGTTTCATTTACAGCCCTGCAGTACTTGTTCATATGAAGTGACCATTAGCTCAGGCTTTAAACCTGCTTTTGCAGGTAACGGCCAGAGAGCGGCAATCTTTCTACGTTCCCCTTGCTGGTACTAGGGAAACAGACCTACCGGCCAGTGGTGTTCTTCGGTTATAAATTAGAGTGCAATGTGCCCGGATAAACCCACAAATGTTGATGTCTCCTTGCTTTTCTTTGTTTTTAAATTTAATTTATATTTATTATTAGAGTAATATCCCATTGTGTACGTGGACCACTTCTTCTTGGTGCATTCCTCGGTTGATGGACATTTTCATTGCTTCCAAGTGCTGGCTATGGTAAATATTGCTGGCATACTGGTTTGCCAGCCTGTGACTTTTTGATTCTCATTTTCTCAGGTGATAGGCCAAGCAGTGGTTGTGATTGATGGACTGGTAGCTCAATGTTTCCCTTTTCAAAGCACCTACGTTGTGTTTTCGTTAGTGGCTCTTTACATGCCCCCCCTTACAGCCGAGGGTACGCATTTCTCCACACTCCCTTCACCGTTTATTTTTTGCAGCATTTTTCCTAATGGCCATTCTGACTGCTGTGAGCTGATAGGGTTTTGTAATATGGGTATGCATGTCATGAAAATTTTTAAAATTCATCATATTCCTACGCCTTTTTCTTTTCTCTTAAAAGAAAAAAACCGTGAGTACAATATAGCTCTTGAAATTGTCTTCTTCGAAGGTTGCCCTCTTCTGAATTTTTTGGTCGATTTTTGACCCCAGAAATTTTCTGGAGGCCAGGCGCAATTTACAGAACTGCAAGTTGGTGAAAATTTAGTGACCTTTTGCAGTGGGTTCAAAGCTGCTGTTGTGGGAAACGTCCACAAGGAGGTAGCATTTCTCCATTCCCCAGTCCTGGTTCTAGGGCAGCAGAGCCTTTCTGGAAGTCATTGTCCTAGGTTGTAAATTAGAATGGAATTTGCCAGGAGAAATCCCCATAAGTTTATGTCTCATTACTTCTTCTTGGTTTTTAAAATTTTTTTAATCTGGGTAAAGTTTAGAATATTGTTTGTCCTAGGTGTACACAATCTGGTTCATTTGGACATTATGTATGTCTATTAATGTACAGATCCTCTTCCCATGTAAAATATTACACTGTTCCGTCGACCTCCCTTGTTATATGTTCGGTCTTTTTGATACATGTATATAATATGTATTTGAATATGTATAGTAACACTAATCTTCATTTCTCAATTTCCCCCCTCCTTTCCTTTTAGATGAGCATAGTTTGTGTTCTACGCCTGTGAGTGTCTTTCTCTTTAGAAATATGTTCATCTGTGTCAGTTATTAGATAATGCCATAAGTGATAATATAAGATATAGGTCTTTTGCTTTCCGACCTACTTCATGTTTTGTGATTATCTCCAGGCTCATCTATGGTGCCTCAAAGAGCAGTGCTTCAATGTTTTCCATGGCTAATATTCCATTGTGTACATGGACCACTTCTTCTTGGTGCATTCCTCTGTTGATGGACATTTTCGTTGCTTCCAAGTGTTGCCTATGGTAAATATTGCTGGAGTGCAGGATTGCCAGCCTGCGATTTTTGATTTTCATTTTCTCAGGTGATAGACCCAGCAGTGGGTATGATTGATTGATTGGTATGGTAGCTCAACGTTTACCTTTTCAAGGCACCTCAATTGTGCTTTCATTAGTGGCTCTTACCACGTCCCCCTTAGAATCGAGGGTACGCATTTCTCCACAATCACGTCAGCGTTTATCGTTTGCCGCATTTTTGTTGATGGCCATTCTGACTGGTGTGAGCTGATAGGTTTTTGTAATTTGGGTTTACATGTCTGTAAAAATTCCTACAATTCATCCTTTTTCCACGCCTTTTCCTTTTCTGTTAAAAGAAAAAAGAAAAAAGGTGTGAGTACAATATACCTCTTCAAATTTTCTTTTTGGAAGGTTGCACTCTAGAGTTTTTTGGTCGATTTTCGACCTCAGTATCTTTTGGAGGGCAGGTGTCATTTACAGACCTGCAATTGGTGAATATTTAGTGACCTTTTGCAGTGGGTTTAAAGCTGCTGTTGTGGGAAACGGCCACAAGGATGCAGCATTTCTCCATTCCCAAATCTGGGTACTAGGGCAGCAGAGCCGTTCTGGAAGTCGTTTGCCTAGGTTGTAAATTTGAATGGAATGTGCCAGGAGAACCCCCCATAAGTTTATGTCTCATTACTCCTAGTTGGTTGTTTTAATTTTTTCAATTGGGGTAATGGTTAGAATGTTGCTTGTCCAAGGTGTACATACTCTGGTTCATCTACATATTCTATATACCTATTTATGTAGAGATCCTCTTCCCGTGTAAATTATTACACAGTGTTCCGTAAACCTTCCTTGCTATATGGTCGGTCTTTTTGATATATGTATATAATATGTATTTGTATACATATGGTAACGCTAATCTTCATTTATCCATTCCCCCCCACCTTTCCTTGTAGATAAGCATAGTTTTTTTTAATAAGTCTGTGATTGACTTTCTCTGTGGAAATATGTTCATTTGTGTCAGTTATTAGAGAACGCGTATAAGTGATATCATAGGATATAGGACTTTTGCTTTCCGACTTACCTCATGTTCTGTGATTATCTCCAAGATCATCTATGGTGTCTCAAAGAGCAGTGTTTCATTGTTTTCCATGGCTAGTATTCATTGTGTACATGGGCCGCTTCTTCTTTTTCCTTTCATCTGTTGATGGACATTTTGGTTGCTTCACTGTCTTGTCTATTGTGAATAAGGCTGCAGTGCAGCTTTTGCAGCCCGGGTCTTCTTCATTCTGGTCTTCTCAGGTGAGAGGCCCATTGGTGCGCCTGCTGGATTGAATGGTACCTCAATTTTTCCTTTTCAACGCAGCTCCTTTCTGTTCTCATTATTAGCGTTTAACCCTTTTACATCTCACCAGCAGCTAGAGGGTACACAGTTCTCTAAAACCTCTTCAGCATTGATTGTTTGTAGACTTTTTGCCAACGGTCAGTCGACGGGTGTGAGTTGAAAACTTTTTGTAGATTAGATTGCATGAGTCTAATACTTCCTGAGGTTGAGCTTTTATCCATTTTCCTTTCTTTAAAAAGAGAGTGAGTAAAACTTACCTCTTCATACGAGCTTCGTGAACATTTTGCCTGTTTTGAATTTTTTTTATCCATTCCCTACTTCAGCACAATTTGAGGGCAGGTGTCCTTTACAGCCCTGAGTCCTTGTGAATGGTAAGTGACCATTAGCTGTGGGTTAAAAGCTGCTGTTGCGGGAATCGGCCACAAGGCGGCAGCATTTCTCCTTTACCAAATCTGGTTACTAGGGCAACAGAGCCTTAGTGGAAGTGGTGTTCTAGGTTGTAAATTAGAATGGAATGTGCGAGGAAAAAGCCCTTTAAGTTTATGTCTCATTACTTCTTGTTGGTATTTTTAACTTAATTTTTATTTTTTATCACAGCAAACTTGATTACAATGTTTTGTTTGTTCTAGGTGTGCAAGATGTGGTTCTTTCACACATATACATATATCTATTTTTCTTCGGATCCTTTTCCCATGTCTGTTACGACACAATGTTGAGTAGTCTTCTCTTGGTATAGCGTAGGTCTTTGGTGATTATATATTTCACATGTGTTTGTATCTCTCTGTTAACCTCAATACGGTAATGTATCCAATCCTCACACCTTTCCATTTGGTGAACCATAAGTTTTTTAAATGAATCTATGATAGTGTTTCTCTGTGGAAATACCTTTGTTTGTATCATTTTTTCGGTAACACCTATATGTGATAGGATAGGATATGTGTCTTTCGCTTTCTCACTTACTCCAAGCTGCGTGATTACTTCTAGACTCATCTATGGTGCTGCAAATGGCATTGTTTCATTTTTTCACTAGCTCATATTCCATCTGTACATGGAGCAGTTCTTCTTTGTCCACCCATCTGTCGTTGGACTTTTTGGTTACTTCCATATCTTGGCTATTGTTATACTATGCAATGCAGATTTGCGTACCTGTGTCCTTCCAATTCTGTCTTCTTAGGTTATAGGTCCAGGAATAGGTCTGCTGGATCATATGGTAGCTCAATGTTTACCTTTTAAAGGCACCTCTATTCCGTTCTCTTTAGTGGCTCTTTCCAGGTTACGTCCCACTTAAAGCGGAGGGTATGCATTTCTTCCCAGCACCTTCAGCATTTATTCTTTGTAGTTTTTGCTGATGGTTATTCTGAGTGGTGTGAGCTGATACCTCTTTGTGGTTGAATTTGCATGTGTCTCATAATGCGTTGAAATTGAGCTGTAAGACATGTCCTTTTTATTTTTCCAGCTGTGATGAGAGCTTATTTCTTCAAAGTGTTTTCTTAAAGTATGTGTCACCATTTGAAATATTTTGGCCATGATCTCCCTCAAGACATTTTGAGGGCAGGTTTCATTTACAGCCCTGCAGTACTTGTTCATGTGAAGTGACCATTAGCTCAGGCTTTAAACCTGCTTTTGCAGGTAACGGCCAGAGAGCGGCAATCTTTCTACGTTCCCCTTGCTGGTACTAGGGAAACAGACCTACTGGCCAGTGGTGTTCTTCGGTTATAAATTAGAGTGCAATGTGCCCGGATAAACCCACAAATGTTGATGTCTCCTTGCTTTTCTTTGTTTTTAAATTTAATTTATATTTATTATTAGAGTAATATTCCATTGTGTACGTGGACCACTTCTTCTTGGTGCATTCCTCGGTTGATGGACATTTTCATTGCTTCCAAGTGCTGGCTATGGTAAATATTGCTGGCATACTGGTTTGCCAGCCTGTGACTTTTTGATTCTCATTTTCTCAGGTGATAGGCCAAGCAGTGGTTGTGATTGATGGACTGGTAGCTCAATGTTTCCCTTTTCAAAGCACCTACGTTGTGTTTTCGTTAGTGGCTCTTTACATGCCCCCCCTTACAGCCGAGGGTACGCATTTCTCCACACTCCCTTCACCGTTTATTTTTTGCAGCATTTTTCCTAATGGCCATTCTGACTGCTGTGAGCTGATAGGGTTTTGTAATATGGGTATGCATGTCATGAAAATTTTTAAAATTCATCATATTCCTACGCCTTTTTCTTTTCTCTTAAAAGAAAAAAACCGTGAGTACAATATAGCTCTTGAAATTGTCTTCTTCGAAGGTTGCCCTCTTCTGAATTTTTTGGTCGATTTTTGACCCCAGAAATTTTCTGGAGGCCAGGCGCAATTTACAGAACTGCAAGTTGGTGAAAATTTAGTGACCTTTTGCAGTGGGTTCAAAGCTGCTGTTGTGGGAAACGTCCACAAGGAGGTAGCATTTCTCCATTCCCCAGTCCTGGTTCTAGGGCAGCAGAGCCTTTCTGGAAGTCATTGTCCTAGGTTGTAAATTAGAATGGAATTTGCCAGGAGAAATCCCCATAAGTTTATGTCTCATTACTTCTTCTTGGTTTTTAAAATTTTTTTAATCTGGGTAAAGTTTAGAATACTGTTTGTCCTAGGTGTACACAATCTGGTTCATTTGGACATTATGTATGTCTATTAATGTACAGATCCTCTTCCCATGTAAAATATTACACTGTTCCGTCGACCTCCCTTGTTATATGTTCGGTCTTTTTGATACATGTATATAATATGTATTTGAATATGTATAGTAACACTAATCTTCATTTCTCAATTTCCCCCCTCCTTTCCTTTTAGATGAGCATAGTTTGTGTTCTACGCCTGTGAGTGTCTTTCTCTTTAGAAATATGTTCATCTGTGTCAGTTATTAGATAATGCCATAAGTGATAATATAAGATATAGGTCTTTTGCTTTCCGACCTACTTCATGTTTTGTGATTATCTCCAGGCTCATCTATGGTGCCTCAAAGAGCAGTGCTTCAATGTTTTCCATGGCTAATATTCCATTGTGTACATGGACCACTTCTTCTTGGTGCATTCCTCTGTTGATGGACATTTTCGTTGCTTCCAAGTGTTGCCTATGGTAAATATTGCTGGAGTGCAGGATTGCCAGCCTGCGATTTTTGATTTTCATTTTCTCAGGTGATAGACCCAGCAGTGGGTATGATTGATTGATTGGTATGGTAGCTCAACGTTTACCTTTTCAAGGCACCTCAATTGTGCTTTCATTAGTGGCTCTTACCACGTCCCCCTTAGAATCGAGGGTACGCATTTCTCCACAATCACGTCAGCGTTTATCGTTTGCCGCATTTTTGTTGATGGCCATTCTGACTGGTGTGAGCTGATAGGTTTTTGTAATTTGGGTTTACATGTCTGTAAAAATTCCTACAATTCAGCCTTTTTCCACGCCTTTTCCTTTTCTGTTAAAAGAAAAAAGAAAAAAGGTGTGAGTACAATATACCTCTTCAAATTTTCTTTTTGGAAGGTTGCACTCTAGAGTTTTTTGGTCGATTTTCGACCTCAGTATCTTTTGGAGGGCAGGTGTCATTTACAGACCTGCAATTGGTGAATATTTAGTGACCTTTTGCAGTGGGTTTAAAGCTGCTGCTGTGGGAAACGGCCACAAGGATGCAGCATTTCTCCATTCCCAAATCTGGGTACTAGGGCAGCAGAGCCGTTCTGGAAGTCGTTTGCCTAGGTTGTAAATTTGAATGGAATGTGCCAGGAGAACCCCCCATAAGTTTATGTCTCATTACTCCTAGTTGGTTGTTTTAATTTTTTCAATTGGGGTAATGGTTAGAATGTTGCTTGTCCAAGGTGTACATACTCTGGTTCATCTACATATTCTATATACCTATTTATGTAGAGATCCTCTTCCCGTGTAAATTATTACACAGTGTTCCGTAAACCTTCCTTGCTATATGGTCGGTCTTTTTGATATATGTATATAATATGTATTTGTATACATATGGTAACGCTAATCTTCATTTATCCATTCCCCCCCACCTTTCCTTGTAGATAAGCATAGTTTTTTTTAATAAGTCTGTGATTGACTTTCTCTGTGGAAATATGTTCATTTGTGTCAGTTATTAGAGAACGCGTATAAGTGATATCATAGGATATAGGACTTTTGCTTTCCGACTTACCTCATGTTCTGTGATTATCTCCAAGATCATCTATGGTGTCTCAAAGAGCAGTGTTTCATTGTTTTCCATGGCTAGTATTCATTGTGTACATGGGCCGCTTCTTCTTTTTCCTTTCATCTGTTGATGGACATTTTGGTTGCTTCACTGTCTTGTCTATTGTGAATAAGGCTGCAGTGCAGCTTTTGCAGCCCGGGTCTTCTTCATTCTGGTCTTCTCAGGTGAGAGGCCCATTGGTGCGCCTGCTGGATTGAATGGTACCTCAATTTTTCCTTTTCAACGCAGCTCCTTTCTGTTCTCATTATTAGCGTTTAACCCTTTTACATCTCACCAGCAGCTAGAGGGTACACAGTTCTCTAAAACCTCTTCAGCATTGATTGTTTGTAGACTTTTTGCCAACGGTCAGTCGACGGGTGTGAGTTGAAAACTTTTTGTAGATTAGATTGCATGAGTCTAATACTTCCTGAGGTTGAGCTTTTATCCATTTTCCTTTCTTTAAAAAGAGAGTGAGTAAAACTTACCTCTTCATACGAGCTTCGTGAACATTTTGCCTGTTTTGAATTTTTTTTATCCATTCCCTACTTCAGCACAATTTGAGGGCAGGTGTCCTTTACAGCCCTGAGTCCTTGTGAATGGTAAGTGACCATTAGCTGTGGGTTAAAAGCTGCTGTTGCGGGAATCGGCCACAAGGCGGCAGCATTTCTCCTTTACCAAATCTGGTTACTAGGGCAACAGAGCCTTAGTGGAAGTGGTGTTCTAGGTTGTAAATTAGAATGGAATGTGCGAGGAAAAAGCCCTTTAAGTTTATGTCTCATTACTTCTTGTTGGTATTTTTAACTTAATTTTTATTTTTTATCACAGCAAACTTGATTACAATGTTTTGTTTGTTCTAGGTGTGCAAGATGTGGTTCTTTCACACATATACATATATCTATTTTTCTTCGGATCCTTTTCCCATGTCTGTTACGACACAATGTTGAGTAGTCTTCTCTTGGTATAGCGTAGGTCTTTGGTGATTATATATTTCACATGTGTTTGTATCTCTCTGTTAACCTCAATACGGTAATGTATCCAATCCTCACACCTTTCCATTTGGTGAACCATAAGTTTTTTAAATGAATCTATGATAGTGTTTCTCTGTGGAAATACCTTTGTTTGTATCATTTTTTCGGTAACACCTATATGTGATAGGATAGGATATGTGTCTTTCGCTTTCTCACTTACTCCAAGCTGCGTGATTACTTCTAGACTCATCTATGGTGCTGCAAATGGCATTGTTTCATTTTTTCACTAGCTCATATTCCATCTGTACATGGAGCAGTTCTTCTTTGTCCACCCATCTGTCGTTGGACTTTTTGGTTACTTCCATATCTTGGCGATTGTTATACTATGCAATGCAGATTTGCGTACCTGTGTCCTTCCAATTCTGTCTTCTTAGGTTATAGGTCCAGGAATAGGTCTGCTGGGTCATATGGTAGCTCAATGTTTACCTTTTAAAGGCACCTCTATTCCGTTCTCTTTAGTGGCTCTTTCCAGGTTACGTCCCACTTAAAGCGGAGGGTATGCATTTCTTCCCAGCACCTTCAGCATTTATTCTTTGTAGTTTTTGCTGATGGTTATTCTGAGTGGTGTGAGCTGATACCTCTTTGTGGTTGAATTTGCATGTGTCTCATAATGCGTTGAAATTGAGCTGTAAGACATGTCCTTTTTATTTTTCCAGCTGTGATGAGAGCTTATTTCTTCAAAGTGTTTTCTTAAAGTATGTGTCACCATTTGAAATATTTTGGCCATGATCTCCCTCAAGACATTTTGAGGGCAGGTTTCATTTACAGCCCTGCAGTACTTGTTCATGTGAAGTGACCATTAGCTCAGGCTTTAAACCTGCTTTTGCAGGTAACGGCCAGAGAGCGGCAATCTTTCTACGTTCCCCTTGCTGGTACTAGGGAAACAGACCTACCGGCCAGTGGTGTTCTTCGGTTATAAATTAGAGTGCAATGTGCCCGGATAAACCCACAAATGTTGATGTCTCCTTGCTTTTCTTTGTTTTTAAATTTAATTTATATTTATTATTAGAGTAATATTCCATTGTGTACGTGGACCACTTCTTCTTGGTGCATTCCTCGGTTGATGGACATTTTCATTGCTTCCAAGTGCTGGCTATGGTAAATATTGCTGGCATACTGGTTTGCCAGCCTGTGACTTTTTGATTCTCATTTTCTCAGGTGATAGGCCAAGCAGTGGTTGTGATTGATGGACTGGTAGCTCAATGTTTCCCTTTTCAAAGCACCTACGTTGTGTTTTCGTTAGTGGCTCTTTACATGCCCCCCCTTACAGCCGAGGGTACGCATTTCTCCACACTCCCTTCACCGTTTATTTTTTGCAGCATTTTTCCTAATGGCCATTCTGACTGCTGTGAGCTGATAGGGTTTTGTAATATGGGTATGCATGTCATGAAAATTTTTAAAATTCATCATATTCCTACGCCTTTTTCTTTTCTCTTAAAAGAAAAAAACCGTGAGTACAATATAGCTCTTGAAATTGTCTTCTTCGAAGGTTGCCCTCTTCTGAATTTTTTGGTCGATTTTTGACCCCAGAAATTTTCTGGAGGCCAGGCGCAATTTACAGAACTGCAAGTTGGTGAAAATTTAGTGACCTTTTGCAGTGGGTTCAAAGCTGCTGTTGTGGGAAACGTCCACAAGGAGGTAGCATTTCTCCATTCCCCAGTCCTGGTTCTAGGGCAGCAGAGCCTTTCTGGAAGTCATTGTCCTAGGTTGTAAATTAGAATGGAATTTGCCAGGAGAAATCCCCATAAGTTTATGTCTCATTACTTCTTCTTGGTTTTTAAAATTTTTTTAATCTGGGTAAAGTTTAGAATACTGTTTGTCCTAGGTGTACACAATCTGGTTCATTTGGACATTATGTATGTCTATTAATGTACAGATCCTCTTCCCATGTAAAATATTACACTGTTCCGTCGACCTCCCTTGTTATATGTTCGGTCTTTTTGATACATGTATATAATATGTATTTGAATATGTATAGTAACACTAATCTTCATTTCTCAATTTCCCCCCTCCTTTCCTTTTAGATGAGCATAGTTTGTGTTCTACGCCTGTGAGTGTCTTTCTCTTTAGAAATATGTTCATCTGTGTCAGTTATTAGATAATGCCATAAGTGATAATATAAGATATAGGTCTTTTGCTTTCCGACCTACTTCATGTTTTGTGATTATCTCCAGGCTCATCTATGGTGCCTCAAAGAGCAGTGCTTCAATGTTTTCCATGGCTAATATTCCATTGTGTACATGGACCACTTCTTCTTGGTGCATTCCTCTGTTGATGGACATTTTCGTTGCTTCCAAGTGTTGCCTATGGTAAATATTGCTGGAGTGCAGGATTGCCAGCCTGCGATTTTTGATTTTCATTTTCTCAGGTGATAGACCCAGCAGTGGGTATGATTGATTGATTGGTATGGTAGCTCAACGTTTACCTTTTCAAGGCACCTCAATTGTGCTTTCATTAGTGGCTCTTACCACGTCCCCCTTAGAATCGAGGGTACGCATTTCTCCACAATCACGTCAGCGTTTATCGTTTGCCGCATTTTTGTTGATGGCCATTCTGACTGGTGTGAGCTGATAGGTTTTTGTAATTTGGGTTTACATGTCTGTAAAAATTCCTACAATTCAGCCTTTTTCCACGCCTTTTCCTTTTCTGTTAAAAGAAAAAAGAAAAAAGGTGTGAGTACAATATACCTCTTCAAATTTTCTTTTTGGAAGGTTGCACTCTAGAGTTTTTTGGTCGATTTTCGACCTCAGTATCTTTTGGAGGGCAGGTGTCATTTACAGACCTGCAATTGGTGAATATTTAGTGACCTTTTGCAGTGGGTTTAAAGCTGCTGCTGTGGGAAACGGCCACAAGGATGCAGCATTTCTCCATTCCCAAATCTGGGTACTAGGGCAGCAGAGCCGTTCTGGAAGTCGTTTGCCTAGGTTGTAAATTTGAATGGAATGTGCCAGGAGAACCCCCCATAAGTTTATGTCTCATTACTCCTAGTTGGTTGTTTTAATTTTTTCAATTGGGGTAATGGTTAGAATGTTGCTTGTCCAAGGTGTACATACTCTGGTTCATCTACATATTCTATATACCTATTTATGTAGAGATCCTCTTCCCGTGTAAATTATTACACAGTGTTCCGTAAACCTTCCTTGCTATATGGTCGGTCTTTTTGATATATGTATATAATATGTATTTGTATACATATGGTAACGCTAATCTTCATTTATCCATTCCCCCCCACCTTTCCTTGTAGATAAGCATAGTTTTTTTTAATAAGTCTGTGATTGACTTTCTCTGTGGAAATATGTTCATTTGTGTCAGTTATTAGAGAACGCGTATAAGTGATATCATAGGATATAGGACTTTTGCTTTCCGACTTACCTCATGTTCTGTGATTATCTCCAAGATCATCTATGGTGTCTCAAAGAGCAGTGTTTCATTGTTTTCCATGGCTAGTATTCATTGTGTACATGGGCCGCTTCTTCTTTTTCCTTTCATCTGTTGATGGACATTTTGGTTGCTTCACTGTCTTGTCTATTGTGAATAAGGCTGCAGTGCAGCTTTTGCAGCCCGGGTCTTCTTCATTCTGGTCTTCTCAGGTGAGAGGCCCATTGGTGCGCCTGCTGGATTGAATGGTACCTCAATTTTTCCTTTTCAACGCAGCTCCTTTCTGTTCTCATTATTAGCGTTTAACCCTTTTACATCTCACCAGCAGCTAGAGGGTACACAGTTCTCTAAAACCTCTTCAGCATTGATTGTTTGTAGACTTTTTGCCAACGGTCAGTCGACGGGTGTGAGTTGAAAACTTTTTGTAGATTAGATTGCATGAGTCTAATACTTCCTGAGGTTGAGCTTTTATCCATTTTCCTTTCTTTAAAAAGAGAGTGAGTAAAACTTACCTCTTCATACGAGCTTCGTGAACATTTTGCCTGTTTTGAATTTTTTTTATCCATTCCCTACTTCAGCACAATTTGAGGGCAGGTGTCCTTTACAGCCCTGAGTCCTTGTGAATGGTAAGTGACCATTAGCTGTGGGTTAAAAGCTGCTGTTGCGGGAATCGGCCACAAGGCGGCAGCATTTCTCCTTTACCAAATCTGGTTACTAGGGCAACAGAGCCTTAGTGGAAGTGGTGTTCTAGGTTGTAAATTAGAATGGAATGTGCGAGGAAAAAGCCCTTTAAGTTTATGTCTCATTACTTCTTGTTGGTATTTTTAACTTAATTTTTATTTTTTATCACAGCAAACTTGATTACAATGTTTTGTTTGTTCTAGGTGTGCAAGATGTGGTTCTTTCACACATATACATATATCTATTTTTCTTCGGATCCTTTTCCCATGTCTGTTACGACACAATGTTGAGTAGTCTTCTCTTGGTATAGCGTAGGTCTTTGGTGATTATATATTTCACATGTGTTTGTATCTCTCTGTTAACCTCAATACGGTAATGTATCCAATCCTCACACCTTTCCATTTGGTGAACCATAAGTTTTTTAAATGAATCTATGATAGTGTTTCTCTGTGGAAATACCTTTGTTTGTATCATTTTTTCGGTAACACCTATATGTGATAGGATAGGATATGTGTCTTTCGCTTTCTCACTTACTCCAAGCTGCGTGATTACTTCTAGACTCATCTATGGTGCTGCAAATGGCATTGTTTCATTTTTTCACTAGCTCATATTCCATCTGTACATGGAGCAGTTCTTCTTTGTCCACCCATCTGTCGTTGGACTTTTTGGTTACTTCCATATCTTGGCGATTGTTATACTATGCAATGCAGATTTGCGTACCTGTGTCCTTCCAATTCTGTCTTCTTAGGTTATAGGTCCAGGAATAGGTCTGCTGGGTCATATGGTAGCTCAATGTTTACCTTTTAAAGGCACCTCTATTCCGTTCTCTTTAGTGGCTCTTTCCAGGTTACGTCCCACTTAAAGCGGAGGGTATGCATTTCTTCCCAGCACCTTCAGCATTTATTCTTTGTAGTTTTTGCTGATGGTTATTCTGAGTGGTGTGAGCTGATACCTCTTTGTGGTTGAATTTGCATGTGTCTCATAATGCGTTGAAATTGAGCTGTAAGACATGTCCTTTTTATTTTTCCAGCTGTGATGAGAGCTTATTTCTTCAAAGTGTTTTCTTAAAGTATGTGTCACCATTTGAAATATTTTGGCCATGATCTCCCTCAAGACATTTTGAGGGCAGGTTTCATTTACAGCCCTGCAGTACTTGTTCATGTGAAGTGACCATTAGCTCAGGCTTTAAACCTGCTTTTGCAGGTAACGGCCAGAGAGCGGCAATCTTTCTACGTTCCCCTTGCTGGTACTAGGGAAACAGACCTACCGGCCAGTGGTGTTCTTCGGTTATAAATTAGAGTGCAATGTGCCCGGATAAACCCACAAATGTTGATGTCTCCTTGCTTTTCTTTGTTTTTAAATTTAATTTATATTTATTATTAGAGTAATATTCCATTGTGTACGTGGACCACTTCTTCTTGGTGCATTCCTCGGTTGATGGACATTTTCATTGCTTCCAAGTGCTGGCTATGGTAAATATTGCTGGCATACTGGTTTGCCAGCCTGTGACTTTTTGATTCTCATTTTCTCAGGTGATAGGCCAAGCAGTGGTTGTGATTGATGGACTGGTAGCTCAATGTTTCCCTTTTCAAAGCACCTACGTTGTGTTTTCGTTAGTGGCTCTTTACATGCCCCCCCTTACAGCCGAGGGTACGCATTTCTCCACACTCCCTTCACCGTTTATTTTTTGCAGCATTTTTCCTAATGGCCATTCTGACTGCTGTGAGCTGATAGGGTTTTGTAATATGGGTATGCATGTCATGAAAATTTTTAAAATTCATCATATTCCTACGCCTTTTTCTTTTCTCTTAAAAGAAAAAAACCGTGAGTACAATATAGCTCTTGAAATTGTCTTCTTCGAAGGTTGCCCTCTTCTGAATTTTTTGGTCGATTTTTGACCCCAGAAATTTTCTGGAGGCCAGGCGCAATTTACAGAACTGCAAGTTGGTGAAAATTTAGTGACCTTTTGCAGTGGGTTCAAAGCTGCTGTTGTGGGAAACGTCCACAAGGAGGTAGCATTTCTCCATTCCCCAGTCCTGGTTCTAGGGCAGCAGAGCCTTTCTGGAAGTCATTGTCCTAGGTTGTAAATTAGAATGGAATTTGCCAGGAGAAATCCCCATAAGTTTATGTCTCATTACTTCTTCTTGGTTTTTAAAATTTTTTTAATCTGGGTAAAGTTTAGAATACTGTTTGTCCTAGGTGTACACAATCTGGTTCATTTGGACATTATGTATGTCTATTAATGTACAGATCCTCTTCCCATGTAAAATATTACACTGTTCCGTCGACCTCCCTTGTTATATGTTCGGTCTTTTTGATACATGTATATAATATGTATTTGAATATGTATAGTAACACTAATCTTCATTTCTCAATTTCCCCCCTCCTTTCCTTTTAGATGAGCATAGTTTGTGTTCTACGCCTGTGAGTGTCTTTCTCTTTAGAAATATGTTCATCTGTGTCAGTTATTAGATAATGCCATAAGTGATAATATAAGATATAGGTCTTTTGCTTTCCGACCTACTTCATGTTTTGTGATTATCTCCAGGCTCATCTATGGTGCCTCAAAGAGCAGTGCTTCAATGTTTTCCATGGCTAATATTCCATTGTGTACATGGACCACTTCTTCTTGGTGCATTCCTCTGTTGATGGACATTTTCGTTGCTTCCAGGTGTTGCCTATGGTAAATATTGCTGGAGTGCAGGATTGCCAGCCTGCGATTTTTGATTTTCATTTTCTCAGGTGATAGACCCAGCAGTGGGTATGATTGATTGATTGGTATGGTAGCTCAACGTTTACCTTTTCAAGGCACCTCAATTGTGCTTTCATTAGTGGCTCTTACCACGTCCCCCTTAGAATCGAGGGTACGCATTTCTCCACAATCACGTCAGCGTTTATCGTTTGCCGCATTTTTGTTGATGGCCATTCTGACTGGTGTGAGCTGATAGGTTTTTGTAATTTGGGTTTACATGTCTGTAAAAGTTCCTACAATTCATCCTTTTTCCACGCCTTTTCCTTTTCTGTTAAAAGAAAAAAGAAAAAAGGTGTGAGTACAATATACCTCTTCAAATTTTCTTTTTGGAAGGTTGCACTCTAGAGTTTTTTGGTCGATTTTCGACCTCAGTATCTTTTGGAGGGCAGGTGTCATTTACAGACCTGCAATTGGTGAATATTTAGTGACCTTTTGCAGTGGGTTTAAAGCTGCTGCTGTGGGAAACGGCCACAAGGATGCAGCATTTCTCCATTCCCAAATCTGGGTACTAGGGCAGCAGAGCCGTTCTGGAAGTCGTTTGCCTAGGTTGTAAATTTGAATGGAATGTGCCAGGAGAACCCCCCATAAGTTTATGTCTCATTACTCCTAGTTGGTTGTTTTAATTTTTTCAATTGGGGTAATGGTTAGAATGTTGCTTGTCCAAGGTGTACATACTCTGGTTCATCTACATATTCTATATACCTATTTATGTAGAGATCCTCTTCCCGTGTAAATTATTACACAGTGTTCCGTAAACCTTCCTTGCTATATGGTCGGTCTTTTTGATATATGTATATAATATGTATTTGTATACATATGGTAACGCTAATCTTCATTTATCCATTCCCCCCCACCTTTCCTTGTAGATAAGCATAGTTTTTTTTAATAAGTCTGTGATTGACTTTCTCTGTGGAAATATGTTCATTTGTGTCAGTTATTAGAGAACGCGTATAAGTGATATCATAGGATATAGGACTTTTGCTTTCCGACTTACCTCATGTTCTGTGATTATCTCCAAGATCATCTATGGTGTCTCAAAGAGCAGTGTTTCATTGTTTTCCATGGCTAGTATTCATTGTGTACATGGGCCGCTTCTTCTTTTTCCTTTCATCTGTTGATGGACATTTTGGTTGCTTCACTGTCTTGTCTATTGTGAATAAGGCTGCAGTGCAGCTTTTGCAGCCCGGGTCTTCTTCATTCTGGTCTTCTCAGGTGAGAGGCCCATTGGTGCGCCTGCTGGATTGAATGGTACCTCAATTTTTCCTTTTCAACGCAGCTCCTTTCTGTTCTCATTATTAGCGTTTAACCCTTTTACATCTCACCAGCAGCTAGAGGGTACACAGTTCTCTAAAACCTCTTCAGCATTGATTGTTTGTAGACTTTTTGCCAACGGTCAGTCGACGGGTGTGAGTTGAAAACTTTTTGTAGATTAGATTGCATGAGTCTAATACTTCCTGAGGTTGAGCTTTTATCCATTTTCCTTTCTTTAAAAAGAGAGTGAGTAAAACTTACCTCTTCATACGAGCTTCGTGAACATTTTGCCTGTTTTGAATTTTTTTTATCCATTCCCTACTTCAGCACAATTTGAGGGCAGGTGTCCTTTACAGCCCTGAGTCCTTGTGAATGGTAAGTGACCATTAGCTGTGGGTTAAAAGCTGCTGTTGCGGGAATCGGCCACAAGGCGGCAGCATTTCTCCTTTACCAAATCTGGTTACTAGGGCAACAGAGCCTTAGTGGAAGTGGTGTTCTAGGTTGTAAATTAGAATGGAATGTGCGAGGAAAAAGCCCTTTAAGTTTATGTCTCATTACTTCTTGTTGGTATTTTTAACTTAATTTTTATTTTTTATCACAGCAAACTTGATTACAATGTTTTGTTTGTTCTAGGTGTGCAAGATGTGGTTCTTTCACACATATACATATATCTATTTTTCTTCGGATCCTTTTCCCATGTCTGTTACGACACAATGTTGAGTAGTCTTCTCTTGGTATAGCGTAGGTCTTTGGTGATTATATATTTCACATGTGTTTGTATCTCTCTGTTAACCTCAATACGGTAATGTATCCAATCCTCACACCTTTCCATTTGGTGAACCATAAGTTTTTTAAATGAATCTATGATAGTGTTTCTCTGTGGAAATACCTTTGTTTGTATCATTTTTTCGGTAACACCTATATGTGATAGGATAGGATATGTGTCTTTCGCTTTCTCACTTACTCCAAGCTGCGTGATTACTTCTAGACTCATCTATGGTGCTGCAAATGGCATTGTTTCATTTTTTCACTAGCTCATATTCCATCTGTACATGGAGCAGTTCTTCTTTGTCCACCCATCTGTCGTTGGACTTTTTGGTTACTTCCATATCTTGGCGATTGTTATACTATGCAATGCAGATTTGCGTACCTGTGTCCTTCCAATTCTGTCTTCTTAGGTTATAGGTCCAGGAATAGGTCTGCTGGGTCATATGGTAGCTCAATGTTTACCTTTTAAAGGCACCTCTATTCCGTTCTCTTTAGTGGCTCTTTCCAGGTTACGTCCCACTTAAAGCGGAGGGTATGCATTTCTTCCCAGCACCTTCAGCATTTATTCTTTGTAGTTTTTGCTGATGGTTATTCTGAGTGGTGTGAGCTGATACCTCTTTGTGGTTGAATTTGCATGTGTCTCATAATGCGTTGAAATTGAGCTGTAAGACATGTCCTTTTTATTTTTCCAGCTGTGATGAGAGCTTATTTCTTCAAAGTGTTTTCTTAAAGTATGTGTCACCATTTGAAATATTTTGGCCATGATCTCCCTCAAGACATTTTGAGGGCAGGTTTCATTTACAGCCCTGCAGTACTTGTTCATGTGAAGTGACCATTAGCTCAGGCTTTAAACCTGCTTTTGCAGGTAACGGCCAGAGAGCGGCAATCTTTCTACGTTCCCCTTGCTGGTACTAGGGAAACAGACCTACCGGCCAGTGGTGTTCTTCGGTTATAAATTAGAGTGCAATGTGCCCGGATAAACCCACAAATGTTGATGTCTCCTTGCTTTTCTTTGTTTTTAAATTTAATTTATATTTATTATTAGAGTAATATTCCATTGTGTACGTGGACCACTTCTTCTTGGTGCATTCCTCGGTTGATGGACATTTTCATTGCTTCCAAGTGCTGGCTATGGTAAATATTGCTGGCATACTGGTTTGCCAGCCTGTGACTTTTTGATTCTCATTTTCTCAGGTGATAGGCCAAGCAGTGGTTGTGATTGATGGACTGGTAGCTCAATGTTTCCCTTTTCAAAGCACCTACGTTGTGTTTTCGTTAGTGGCTCTTTACATGCCCCCCCTTACAGCCGAGGGTACGCATTTCTCCACACTCCCTTCACCGTTTATTTTTTGCAGCATTTTTCCTAATGGCCATTCTGACTGCTGTGAGCTGATAGGGTTTTGTAATATGGGTATGCATGTCATGAAAATTTTTAAAATTCATCATATTCCTACGCCTTTTTCTTTTCTCTTAAAAGAAAAAAACCGTGAGTACAATATAGCTCTTGAAATTGTCTTCTTCGAAGGTTGCCCTCTTCTGAATTTTTTGGTCGATTTTTGACCCCAGAAATTTTCTGGAGGCCAGGCGCAATTTACAGAACTGCAAGTTGGTGAAAATTTAGTGACCTTTTGCAGTGGGTTCAAAGCTGCTGTTGTGGGAAACGTCCACAAGGAGGTAGCATTTCTCCATTCCCCAGTCCTGGTTCTAGGGCAGCAGAGCCTTTCTGGAAGTCATTGTCCTAGGTTGTAAATTAGAATGGAATTTGCCAGGAGAAATCCCCATAAGTTTATGTCTCATTACTTCTTCTTGGTTTTTAAAATTTTTTTAATCTGGGTAAAGTTTAGAATACTGTTTGTCCTAGGTGTACACAATCTGGTTCATTTGGACATTATGTATGTCTATTAATGTACAGATCCTCTTCCCATGTAAAATATTACACTGTTCCGTCGACCTCCCTTGTTATATGTTCGGTCTTTTTGATACATGTATATAATATGTATTTGAATATGTATAGTAACACTAATCTTCATTTCTCAATTTCCCCCCTCCTTTCCTTTTAGATGAGCATAGTTTGTGTTCTACGCCTGTGAGTGTCTTTCTCTTTAGAAATATGTTCATCTGTGTCAGTTATTAGATAATGCCATAAGTGATAATATAAGATATAGGTCTTTTGCTTTCCGACCTACTTCATGTTTTGTGATTATCTCCAGGCTCATCTATGGTGCCTCAAAGAGCAGTGCTTCAATGTTTTCCATGGCTAATATTCCATTGTGTACATGGACCACTTCTTCTTGGTGCATTCCTCTGTTGATGGACATTTTCGTTGCTTCCAAGTGTTGCCTATGGTAAATATTGCTGGAGTGCAGGATTGCCAGCCTGCGATTTTTGATTTTCATTTTCTCAGGTGATAGACCCAGCAGTGGGTATGATTGATTGATTGGTATGGTAGCTCAACGTTTACCTTTTCAAGGCACCTCAATTGTGCTTTCATTAGTGGCTCTTACCACGTCCCCCTTAGAATCGAGGGTACGCATTTCTCCACAATCACGTCAGCGTTTATCGTTTGCCGCATTTTTGTTGATGGCCATTCTGACTGGTGTGAGCTGATAGGTTTTTGTAATTTGGGTTTACATGTCTGTAAAAATTCCTACAATTCAGCCTTTTTCCACGCCTTTTCCTTTTCTGTTAAAAGAAAAAAGAAAAAAGGTGTGAGTACAATATACCTCTTCAAATTTTCTTTTTGGAAGGTTGCACTCTAGAGTTTTTTGGTCGATTTTCGACCTCAGTATCTTTTGGAGGGCAGGTGTCATTTACAGACCTGCAATTGGTGAATATTTAGTGACCTTTTGCAGTGGGTTTAAAGCTGCTGCTGTGGGAAACGGCCACAAGGATGCAGCATTTCTCCATTCCCAAATCTGGGTACTAGGGCAGCAGAGCCGTTCTGGAAGTCGTTTGCCTAGGTTGTAAATTTGAATGGAATGTGCCAGGAGAACCCCCCATAAGTTTATGTCTCATTACTCCTAGTTGGTTGTTTTAATTTTTTCAATTGGGGTAATGGTTAGAATGTTGCTTGTCCAAGGTGTACATACTCTGGTTCATCTACATATTCTATATACCTATTTATGTAGAGATCCTCTTCCCGTGTAAATTATTACACAGTGTTCCGTAAACCTTCCTTGCTATATGGTCGGTCTTTTTGATATATGTATATAATATGTATTTGTATACATATGGTAACGCTAATCTTCATTTATCCATTCCCCCCCACCTTTCCTTGTAGATAAGCATAGTTTTTTTTAATAAGTCTGTGATTGACTTTCTCTGTGGAAATATGTTCATTTGTGTCAGTTATTAGAGAACGCGTATAAGTGATATCATAGGATATAGGACTTTTGCTTTCCGACTTACCTCATGTTCTGTGATTATCTCCAAGATCATCTATGGTGTCTCAAAGAGCAGTGTTTCATTGTTTTCCATGGCTAGTATTCATTGTGTACATGGGCCGCTTCTTCTTTTTCCTTTCATCTGTTGATGGACATTTTGGTTGCTTCACTGTCTTGTCTATTGTGAATAAGGCTGCAGTGCAGCTTTTGCAGCCCGGGTCTTCTTCATTCTGGTCTTCTCAGGTGAGAGGCCCATTGGTGCGCCTGCTGGATTGAATGGTACCTCAATTTTTCCTTTTCAACGCAGCTCCTTTCTGTTCTCATTATTAGCGTTTAACCCTTTTACATCTCACCAGCAGCTAGAGGGTACACAGTTCTCTAAAACCTCTTCAGCATTGATTGTTTGTAGACTTTTTGCCAACGGTCAGTCGACGGGTGTGAGTTGAAAACTTTTTGTAGATTAGATTGCATGAGTCTAATACTTCCTGAGGTTGAGCTTTTATCCATTTTCCTTTCTTTAAAAAGAGAGTGAGTAAAACTTACCTCTTCATACGAGCTTCGTGAACATTTTGCCTGTTTTGAATTTTTTTTATCCATTCCCTACTTCAGCACAATTTGAGGGCAGGTGTCCTTTACAGCCCTGAGTCCTTGTGAATGGTAAGTGACCATTAGCTGTGGGTTAAAAGCTGCTGTTGCGGGAATCGGCCACAAGGCGGCAGCATTTCTCCTTTACCAAATCTGGTTACTAGGGCAACAGAGCCTTAGTGGAAGTGGTGTTCTAGGTTGTAAATTAGAATGGAATGTGCGAGGAAAAAGCCCTTTAAGTTTATGTCTCATTACTTCTTGTTGGTATTTTTAACTTAATTTTTATTTTTTATCACAGCAAACTTGATTACAATGTTTTGTTTGTTCTAGGTGTGCAAGATGTGGTTCTTTCACACATATACATATATCTATTTTTCTTCGGATCCTTTTCCCATGTCTGTTACGACACAATGTTGAGTAGTCTTCTCTTGGTATAGCGTAGGTCTTTGGTGATTATATATTTCACATGTGTTTGTATCTCTCTGTTAACCTCAATACGGTAATGTATCCAATCCTCACACCTTTCCATTTGGTGAACCATAAGTTTTTTAAATGAATCTATGATAGTGTTTCTCTGTGGAAATACCTTTGTTTGTATCATTTTTTCGGTAACACCTATATGTGATAGGATAGGATATGTGTCTTTCGCTTTCTCACTTACTCCAAGCTGCGTGATTACTTCTAGACTCATCTATGGTGCTGCAAATGGCATTGTTTCATTTTTTCACTAGCTCATATTCCATCTGTACATGGAGCAGTTCTTCTTTGTCCACCCATCTGTCGTTGGACTTTTTGGTTACTTCCATATCTTGGCGATTGTTATACTATGCAATGCAGATTTGCGTACCTGTGTCCTTCCAATTCTGTCTTCTTAGGTTATAGGTCCAGGAATAGGTCTGCTGGGTCATATGGTAGCTCAATGTTTACCTTTTAAAGGCACCTCTATTCCGTTCTCTTTAGTGGCTCTTTCCAGGTTACGTCCCACTTAAAGCGGAGGGTATGCATTTCTTCCCAGCACCTTCAGCATTTATTCTTTGTAGTTTTTGCTGATGGTTATTCTGAGTGGTGTGAGCTGATACCTCTTTGTGGTTGAATTTGCATGTGTCTCATAATGCGTTGAAATTGAGCTGTAAGACATGTCCTTTTTATTTTTCCAGCTGTGATGAGAGCTTATTTCTTCAAAGTGTTTTCTTAAAGTATGTGTCACCATTTGAAATATTTTGGCCATGATCTCCCTCAAGACATTTTGAGGGCAGGTTTCATTTACAGCCCTGCAGTACTTGTTCATGTGAAGTGACCATTAGCTCAGGCTTTAAACCTGCTTTTGCAGGTAACGGCCAGAGAGCGGCAATCTTTCTACGTTCCCCTTGCTGGTACTAGGGAAACAGACCTACCGGCCAGTGGTGTTCTTCGGTTATAAATTAGAGTGCAATGTGCCCGGATAAACCCACAAATGTTGATGTCTCCTTGCTTTTCTTTGTTTTTAAATTTAATTTATATTTATTATTAGAGTAATATTCCATTGTGTACGTGGACCACTTCTTCTTGGTGCATTCCTCGGTTGATGGACATTTTCATTGCTTCCAAGTGCTGGCTATGGTAAATATTGCTGGCATACTGGTTTGCCAGCCTGTGACTTTTTGATTCTCATTTTCTCAGGTGATAGGCCAAGCAGTGGTTGTGATTGATGGACTGGTAGCTCAATGTTTCCCTTTTCAAAGCACCTACGTTGTGTTTTCGTTAGTGGCTCTTTACATGCCCCCCCTTACAGCCGAGGGTACGCATTTCTCCACACTCCCTTCACCGTTTATTTTTTGCAGCATTTTTCCTAATGGCCATTCTGACTGCTGTGAGCTGATAGGGTTTTGTAATATGGGTATGCATGTCATGAAAATTTTTAAAATTCATCATATTCCTACGCCTTTTTCTTTTCTCTTAAAAGAAAAAAACCGTGAGTACAATATAGCTCTTGAAATTGTCTTCTTCGAAGGTTGCCCTCTTCTGAATTTTTTGGTCGATTTTTGACCCCAGAAATTTTCTGGAGGCCAGGCGCAATTTACAGAACTGCAAGTTGGTGAAAATTTAGTGACCTTTTGCAGTGGGTTCAAAGCTGCTGTTGTGGGAAACGTCCACAAGGAGGTAGCATTTCTCCATTCCCCAGTCCTGGTTCTAGGGCAGCAGAGCCTTTCTGGAAGTCATTGTCCTAGGTTGTAAATTAGAATGGAATTTGCCAGGAGAAATCCCCATAAGTTTATGTCTCATTACTTCTTCTTGGTTTTTAAAATTTTTTTAATCTGGGTAAAGTTTAGAATACTGTTTGTCCTAGGTGTACACAATCTGGTTCATTTGGACATTATGTATGTCTATTAATGTACAGATCCTCTTCCCATGTAAAATATTACACTGTTCCGTCGACCTCCCTTGTTATATGTTCGGTCTTTTTGATACATGTATATAATATGTATTTGAATATGTATAGTAACACTAATCTTCATTTCTCAATTTCCCCCCTCCTTTCCTTTTAGATGAGCATAGTTTGTGTTCTACGCCTGTGAGTGTCTTTCTCTTTAGAAATATGTTCATCTGTGTCAGTTATTAGATAATGCCATAAGTGATAATATAAGATATAGGTCTTTTGCTTTCCGACCTACTTCATGTTTTGTGATTATCTCCAGGCTCATCTATGGTGCCTCAAAGAGCAGTGCTTCAATGTTTTCCATGGCTAATATTCCATTGTGTACATGGACCACTTCTTCTTGGTGCATTCCTCTGTTGATGGACATTTTCGTTGCTTCCAGGTGTTGCCTATGGTAAATATTGCTGGAGTGCAGGATTGCCAGCCTGCGATTTTTGATTTTCATTTTCTCAGGTGATAGACCCAGCAGTGGGTATGATTGATTGATTGGTATGGTAGCTCAACGTTTACCTTTTCAAGGCACCTCAATTGTGCTTTCATTAGTGGCTCTTACCACGTCCCCCTTAGAATCGAGGGTACGCATTTCTCCACAATCACGTCAGCGTTTATCGTTTGCCGCATTTTTGTTGATGGCCATTCTGACTGGTGTGAGCTGATAGGTTTTTGTAATTTGGGTTTACATGTCTGTAAAAATTCCTACAATTCAGCCTTTTTCCACGCCTTTTCCTTTTCTGTTAAAAGAAAAAAGAAAAAAGGTGTGAGTACAATATACCTCTTCAAATTTTCTTTTTGGAAGGTTGCACTCTAGAGTTTTTTGGTCGATTTTCGACCTCAGTATCTTTTGGAGGGCAGGTGTCATTTACAGACCTGCAATTGGTGAATATTTAGTGACCTTTTGCAGTGGGTTTAAAGCTGCTGCTGTGGGAAACGGCCACAAGGATGCAGCATTTCTCCATTCCCAAATCTGGGTACTAGGGCAGCAGAGCCGTTCTGGAAGTCGTTTGCCTAGGTTGTAAATTTGAATGGAATGTGCCAGGAGAACCCCCCATAAGTTTATGTCTCATTACTCCTAGTTGGTTGTTTTAATTTTTTCAATTGGGGTAATGGTTAGAATGTTGCTTGTCCAAGGTGTACATACTCTGGTTCATCTACATATTCTATATACCTATTTATGTAGAGATCCTCTTCCCGTGTAAATTATTACACAGTGTTCCGTAAACCTTCCTTGCTATATGGTCGGTCTTTTTGATATATGTATATAATATGTATTTGTATACATATGGTAACGCTAATCTTCATTTATCCATTCCCCCCCACCTTTCCTTGTAGATAAGCATAGTTTTTTTTAATAAGTCTGTGATTGACTTTCTCTGTGGAAATATGTTCATTTGTGTCAGTTATTAGAGAACGCGTATAAGTGATATCATAGGATATAGGACTTTTGCTTTCCGACTTACCTCATGTTCTGTGATTATCTCCAAGATCATCTATGGTGTCTCAAAGAGCAGTGTTTCATTGTTTTCCATGGCTAGTATTCATTGTGTACATGGGCCGCTTCTTCTTTTTCCTTTCATCTGTTGATGGACATTTTGGTTGCTTCACTGTCTTGTCTATTGTGAATAAGGCTGCAGTGCAGCTTTTGCAGCCCGGGTCTTCTTCATTCTGGTCTTCTCAGGTGAGAGGCCCATTGGTGCGCCTGCTGGATTGAATGGTACCTCAATTTTTCCTTTTCAACGCAGCTCCTTTCTGTTCTCATTATTAGCGTTTAACCCTTTTACATCTCACCAGCAGCTAGAGGGTACACAGTTCTCTAAAACCTCTTCAGCATTGATTGTTTGTAGACTTTTTGCCAACGGTCAGTCGACGGGTGTGAGTTGAAAACTTTTTGTAGATTAGATTGCATGAGTCTAATACTTCCTGAGGTTGAGCTTTTATCCATTTTCCTTTCTTTAAAAAGAGAGTGAGTAAAACTTACCTCTTCATACGAGCTTCGTGAACATTTTGCCTGTTTTGAATTTTTTTTATCCATTCCCTACTTCAGCACAATTTGAGGGCAGGTGTCCTTTACAGCCCTGAGTCCTTGTGAATGGTAAGTGACCATTAGCTGTGGGTTAAAAGCTGCTGTTGCGGGAATCGGCCACAAGGCGGCAGCATTTCTCCTTTACCAAATCTGGTTACTAGGGCAACAGAGCCTTAGTGGAAGTGGTGTTCTAGGTTGTAAATTAGAATGGAATGTGCGAGGAAAAAGCCCTTTAAGTTTATGTCTCATTACTTCTTGTTGGTATTTTTAACTTAATTTTTATTTTTTATCACAGCAAACTTGATTACAATGTTTTGTTTGTTCTAGGTGTGCAAGATGTGGTTCTTTCACACATATACATATATCTATTTTTCTTCGGATCCTTTTCCCATGTCTGTTACGACACAATGTTGAGTAGTCTTCTCTTGGTATAGCGTAGGTCTTTGGTGATTATATATTTCACATGTGTTTGTATCTCTCTGTTAACCTCAATACGGTAATGTATCCAATCCTCACACCTTTCCATTTGGTGAACCATAAGTTTTTTAAATGAATCTATGATAGTGTTTCTCTGTGGAAATACCTTTGTTTGTATCATTTTTTCGGTAACACCTATATGTGATAGGATAGGATATGTGTCTTTCGCTTTCTCACTTACTCCAAGCTGCGTGATTACTTCTAGACTCATCTATGGTGCTGCAAATGGCATTGTTTCATTTTTTCACTAGCTCATATTCCATCTGTACATGGAGCAGTTCTTCTTTGTCCACCCATCTGTCGTTGGACTTTTTGGTTACTTCCATATCTTGGCGATTGTTATACTATGCAATGCAGATTTGCGTACCTGTGTCCTTCCAATTCTGTCTTCTTAGGTTATAGGTCCAGGAATAGGTCTGCTGGGTCATATGGTAGCTCAATGTTTACCTTTTAAAGGCACCTCTATTCCGTTCTCTTTAGTGGCTCTTTCCAGGTTACGTCCCACTTAAAGCGGAGGGTATGCATTTCTTCCCAGCACCTTCAGCATTTATTCTTTGTAGTTTTTGCTGATGGTTATTCTGAGTGGTGTGAGCTGATACCTCTTTGTGGTTGAATTTGCATGTGTCTCATAATGCGTTGAAATTGAGCTGTAAGACATGTCCTTTTTATTTTTCCAGCTGTGATGAGAGCTTATTTCTTCAAAGTGTTTTCTTAAAGTATGTGTCACCATTTGAAATATTTTGGCCATGATCTCCCTCAAGACATTTTGAGGGCAGGTTTCATTTACAGCCCTGCAGTACTTGTTCATGTGAAGTGACCATTAGCTCAGGCTTTAAACCTGCTTTTGCAGGTAACGGCCAGAGAGCGGCAATCTTTCTACGTTCCCCTTGCTGGTACTAGGGAAACAGACCTACCGGCCAGTGGTGTTCTTCGGTTATAAATTAGAGTGCAATGTGCCCGGATAAACCCACAAATGTTGATGTCTCCTTGCTTTTCTTTGTTTTTAAATTTAATTTATATTTATTATTAGAGTAATATTCCATTGTGTACGTGGACCACTTCTTCTTGGTGCATTCCTCGGTTGATGGACATTTTCATTGCTTCCAAGTGCTGGCTATGGTAAATATTGCTGGCATACTGGTTTGCCAGCCTGTGACTTTTTGATTCTCATTTTCTCAGGTGATAGGCCAAGCAGTGGTTGTGATTGATGGACTGGTAGCTCAATGTTTCCCTTTTCAAAGCACCTACGTTGTGTTTTCGTTAGTGGCTCTTTACATGCCCCCCCTTACAGCCGAGGGTACGCATTTCTCCACACTCCCTTCACCGTTTATTTTTTGCAGCATTTTTCCTAATGGCCATTCTGACTGCTGTGAGCTGATAGGGTTTTGTAATATGGGTATGCATGTCATGAAAATTTTTAAAATTCATCATATTCCTACGCCTTTTTCTTTTCTCTTAAAAGAAAAAAACCGTGAGTACAATATAGCTCTTGAAATTGTCTTCTTCGAAGGTTGCCCTCTTCTGAATTTTTTGGTCGATTTTTGACCCCAGAAATTTTCTGGAGGCCAGGCGCAATTTACAGAACTGCAAGTTGGTGAAAATTTAGTGACCTTTTGCAGTGGGTTCAAAGCTGCTGTTGTGGGAAACGTCCACAAGGAGGTAGCATTTCTCCATTCCCCAGTCCTGGTTCTAGGGCAGCAGAGCCTTTCTGGAAGTCATTGTCCTAGGTTGTAAATTAGAATGGAATTTGCCAGGAGAAATCCCCATAAGTTTATGTCTCATTACTTCTTCTTGGTTTTTAAAATTTTTTTAATCTGGGTAAAGTTTAGAATACTGTTTGTCCTAGGTGTACACAATCTGGTTCATTTGGACATTATGTATGTCTATTAATGTACAGATCCTCTTCCCATGTAAAATATTACACTGTTCCGTCGACCTCCCTTGTTATATGTTCGGTCTTTTTGATACATGTATATAATATGTATTTGAATATGTATAGTAACACTAATCTTCATTTCTCAATTTCCCCCCTCCTTTCCTTTTAGATGAGCATAGTTTGTGTTCTACGCCTGTGAGTGTCTTTCTCTTTAGAAATATGTTCATCTGTGTCAGTTATTAGATAATGCCATAAGTGATAATATAAGATATAGGTCTTTTGCTTTCCGACCTACTTCATGTTTTGTGATTATCTCCAGGCTCATCTATGGTGCCTCAAAGAGCAGTGCTTCAATGTTTTCCATGGCTAATATTCCATTGTGTACATGGACCACTTCTTCTTGGTGCATTCCTCTGTTGATGGACATTTTCGTTGCTTCCAAGTGTTGCCTATGGTAAATATTGCTGGAGTGCAGGATTGCCAGCCTGCGATTTTTGATTTTCATTTTCTCAGGTGATAGACCCAGCAGTGGGTATGATTGATTGATTGGTATGGTAGCTCAACGTTTACCTTTTCAAGGCACCTCAATTGTGCTTTCATTAGTGGCTCTTACCACGTCCCCCTTAGAATCGAGGGTACGCATTTCTCCACAATCACGTCAGCGTTTATCGTTTGCCGCATTTTTGTTGATGGCCATTCTGACTGGTGTGAGCTGATAGGTTTTTGTAATTTGGGTTTACATGTCTGTAAAAATTCCTACAATTCAGCCTTTTTCCACGCCTTTTCCTTTTCTGTTAAAAGAAAAAAGAAAAAAGGTGTGAGTACAATATACCTCTTCAAATTTTCTTTTTGGAAGGTTGCACTCTAGAGTTTTTTGGTCGATTTTCGACCTCAGTATCTTTTGGAGGGCAGGTGTCATTTACAGACCTGCAATTGGTGAATATTTAGTGACCTTTTGCAGTGGGTTTAAAGCTGCTGCTGTGGGAAACGGCCACAAGGATGCAGCATTTCTCCATTCCCAAATCTGGGTACTAGGGCAGCAGAGCCGTTCTGGAAGTCGTTTGCCTAGGTTGTAAATTTGAATGGAATGTGCCAGGAGAACCCCCCATAAGTTTATGTCTCATTACTCCTAGTTGGTTGTTTTAATTTTTTCAATTGGGGTAATGGTTAGAATGTTGCTTGTCCAAGGTGTACATACTCTGGTTCATCTACATATTCTATATACCTATTTATGTAGAGATCCTCTTCCCGTGTAAATTATTACACAGTGTTCCGTAAACCTTCCTTGCTATATGGTCGGTCTTTTTGATATATGTATATAATATGTATTTGTATACATATGGTAACGCTAATCTTCATTTATCCATTCCCCCCCACCTTTCCTTGTAGATAAGCATAGTTTTTTTTAATAAGTCTGTGATTGACTTTCTCTGTGGAAATATGTTCATTTGTGTCAGTTATTAGAGAACGCGTATAAGTGATATCATAGGATATAGGACTTTTGCTTTCCGACTTACCTCATGTTCTGTGATTATCTCCAAGATCATCTATGGTGTCTCAAAGAGCAGTGTTTCATTGTTTTCCATGGCTAGTATTCATTGTGTACATGGGCCGCTTCTTCTTTTTCCTTTCATCTGTTGATGGACATTTTGGTTGCTTCACTGTCTTGTCTATTGTGAATAAGGCTGCAGTGCAGCTTTTGCAGCCCGGGTCTTCTTCATTCTGGTCTTCTCAGGTGAGAGGCCCATTGGTGCGCCTGCTGGATTGAATGGTACCTCAATTTTTCCTTTTCAACGCAGCTCCTTTCTGTTCTCATTATTAGCGTTTAACCCTTTTACATCTCACCAGCAGCTAGAGGGTACACAGTTCTCTAAAACCTCTTCAGCATTGATTGTTTGTAGACTTTTTGCCAACGGTCAGTCGACGGGTGTGAGTTGAAAACTTTTTGTAGATTAGATTGCATGAGTCTAATACTTCCTGAGGTTGAGCTTTTATCCATTTTCCTTTCTTTAAAAAGAGAGTGAGTAAAACTTACCTCTTCATACGAGCTTCGTGAACATTTTGCCTGTTTTGAATTTTTTTTATCCATTCCCTACTTCAGCACAATTTGAGGGCAGGTGTCCTTTACAGCCCTGAGTCCTTGTGAATGGTAAGTGACCATTAGCTGTGGGTTAAAAGCTGCTGTTGCGGGAATCGGCCACAAGGCGGCAGCATTTCTCCTTTACCAAATCTGGTTACTAGGGCAACAGAGCCTTAGTGGAAGTGGTGTTCTAGGTTGTAAATTAGAATGGAATGTGCGAGGAAAAAGCCCTTTAAGTTTATGTCTCATTACTTCTTGTTGGTATTTTTAACTTAATTTTTATTTTTTATCACAGCAAACTTGATTACAATGTTTTGTTTGTTCTAGGTGTGCAAGATGTGGTTCTTTCACACATATACATATATCTATTTTTCTTCGGATCCTTTTCCCATGTCTGTTACGACACAATGTTGAGTAGTCTTCTCTTGGTATAGCGTAGGTCTTTGGTGATTATATATTTCACATGTGTTTGTATCTCTCTGTTAACCTCAATACGGTAATGTATCCAATCCTCACACCTTTCCATTTGGTGAACCATAAGTTTTTTAAATGAATCTATGATAGTGTTTCTCTGTGGAAATACCTTTGTTTGTATCATTTTTTCGGTAACACCTATATGTGATAGGATAGGATATGTGTCTTTCGCTTTCTCACTTACTCCAAGCTGCGTGATTACTTCTAGACTCATCTATGGTGCTGCAAATGGCATTGTTTCATTTTTTCACTAGCTCATATTCCATCTGTACATGGAGCAGTTCTTCTTTGTCCACCCATCTGTCGTTGGACTTTTTGGTTACTTCCATATCTTGGCGATTGTTATACTATGCAATGCAGATTTGCGTACCTGTGTCCTTCCAATTCTGTCTTCTTAGGTTATAGGTCCAGGAATAGGTCTGCTGGGTCATATGGTAGCTCAATGTTTACCTTTTAAAGGCACCTCTATTCCGTTCTCTTTAGTGGCTCTTTCCAGGTTACGTCCCACTTAAAGCGGAGGGTATGCATTTCTTCCCAGCACCTTCAGCATTTATTCTTTGTAGTTTTTGCTGATGGTTATTCTGAGTGGTGTGAGCTGATACCTCTTTGTGGTTGAATTTGCATGTGTCTCATAATGCGTTGAAATTGAGCTGTAAGACATGTCCTTTTTATTTTTCCAGCTGTGATGAGAGCTTATTTCTTCAAAGTGTTTTCTTAAAGTATGTGTCACCATTTGAAATATTTTGGCCATGATCTCCCTCAAGACATTTTGAGGGCAGGTTTCATTTACAGCCCTGCAGTACTTGTTCATGTGAAGTGACCATTAGCTCAGGCTTTAAACCTGCTTTTGCAGGTAACGGCCAGAGAGCGGCAATCTTTCTACGTTCCCCTTGCTGGTACTAGGGAAACAGACCTACCGGCCAGTGGTGTTCTTCGGTTATAAATTAGAGTGCAATGTGCCCGGATAAACCCACAAATGTTGATGTCTCCTTGCTTTTCTTTGTTTTTAAATTTAATTTATATTTATTATTAGAGTAATATTCCATTGTGTACGTGGACCACTTCTTCTTGGTGCATTCCTCGGTTGATGGACATTTTCATTGCTTCCAAGTGCTGGCTATGGTAAATATTGCTGGCATACTGGTTTGCCAGCCTGTGACTTTTTGATTCTCATTTTCTCAGGTGATAGGCCAAGCAGTGGTTGTGATTGATGGACTGGTAGCTCAATGTTTCCCTTTTCAAAGCACCTACGTTGTGTTTTCGTTAGTGGCTCTTTACATGCCCCCCCTTACAGCCGAGGGTACGCATTTCTCCACACTCCCTTCACCGTTTATTTTTTGCAGCATTTTTCCTAATGGCCATTCTGACTGCTGTGAGCTGATAGGGTTTTGTAATATGGGTATGCATGTCATGAAAATTTTTAAAATTCATCATATTCCTACGCCTTTTTCTTTTCTCTTAAAAGAAAAAAACCGTGAGTACAATATAGCTCTTGAAATTGTCTTCTTCGAAGGTTGCCCTCTTCTGAATTTTTTGGTCGATTTTTGACCCCAGAAATTTTCTGGAGGCCAGGCGCAATTTACAGAACTGCAAGTTGGTGAAAATTTAGTGACCTTTTGCAGTGGGTTCAAAGCTGCTGTTGTGGGAAACGTCCACAAGGAGGTAGCATTTCTCCATTCCCCAGTCCTGGTTCTAGGGCAGCAGAGCCTTTCTGGAAGTCATTGTCCTAGGTTGTAAATTAGAATGGAATTTGCCAGGAGAAATCCCCATAAGTTTATGTCTCATTACTTCTTCTTGGTTTTTAAAATTTTTTTAATCTGGGTAAAGTTTAGAATACTGTTTGTCCTAGGTGTACACAATCTGGTTCATTTGGACATTATGTATGTCTATTAATGTACAGATCCTCTTCCCATGTAAAATATTACACTGTTCCGTCGACCTCCCTTGTTATATGTTCGGTCTTTTTGATACATGTATATAATATGTATTTGAATATGTATAGTAACACTAATCTTCATTTCTCAATTTCCCCCCTCCTTTCCTTTTAGATGAGCATAGTTTGTGTTCTACGCCTGTGAGTGTCTTTCTCTTTAGAAATATGTTCATCTGTGTCAGTTATTAGATAATGCCATAAGTGATAATATAAGATATAGGTCTTTTGCTTTCCGACCTACTTCATGTTTTGTGATTATCTCCAGGCTCATCTATGGTGCCTCAAAGAGCAGTGCTTCAATGTTTTCCATGGCTAATATTCCATTGTGTACATGGACCACTTCTTCTTGGTGCATTCCTCTGTTGATGGACATTTTCGTTGCTTCCAGGTGTTGCCTATGGTAAATATTGCTGGAGTGCAGGATTGCCAGCCTGCGATTTTTGATTTTCATTTTCTCAGGTGATAGACCCAGCAGTGGGTATGATTGATTGATTGGTATGGTAGCTCAACGTTTACCTTTTCAAGGCACCTCAATTGTGCTTTCATTAGTGGCTCTTACCACGTCCCCCTTAGAATCGAGGGTACGCATTTCTCCACAATCACGTCAGCGTTTATCGTTTGCCGCATTTTTGTTGATGGCCATTCTGACTGGTGTGAGCTGATAGGTTTTTGTAATTTGGGTTTACATGTCTGTAAAAATTCCTACAATTCATCCTTTTTCCACGCCTTTTCCTTTTCTGTTAAAAGAAAAAAGAAAAAAGGTGTGAGTACAATATACCTCTTCAAATTTTCTTTTTGGAAGGTTGCACTCTAGAGTTTTTTGGTCGATTTTCGACCTCAGTATCTTTTGGAGGGCAGGTGTCATTTACAGACCTGCAATTGGTGAATATTTAGTGACCTTTTGCAGTGGGTTTAAAGCTGCTGCTGTGGGAAACGGCCACAAGGATGCAGCATTTCTCCATTCCCAAATCTGGGTACTAGGGCAGCAGAGCCGTTCTGGAAGTCGTTTGCCTAGGTTGTAAATTTGAATGGAATGTGCCAGGAGAACCCCCCATAAGTTTATGTCTCATTACTCCTAGTTGGTTGTTTTAATTTTTTCAATTGGGGTAATGGTTAGAATGTTGCTTGTCCAAGGTGTACATACTCTGGTTCATCTACATATTCTATATACCTATTTATGTAGAGATCCTCTTCCCGTGTAAATTATTACACAGTGTTCCGTAAACCTTCCTTGCTATATGGTCGGTCTTTTTGATATATGTATATAATATGTATTTGTATACATATGGTAACGCTAATCTTCATTTATCCATTCCCCCCCACCTTTCCTTGTAGATAAGCATAGTTTTTTTTAATAAGTCTGTGATTGACTTTCTCTGTGGAAATATGTTCATTTGTGTCAGTTATTAGAGAACGCGTATAAGTGATATCATAGGATATAGGACTTTTGCTTTCCGACTTACCTCATGTTCTGTGATTATCTCCAAGATCATCTATGGTGTCTCAAAGAGCAGTGTTTCATTGTTTTCCATGGCTAGTATTCATTGTGTACATGGGCCGCTTCTTCTTTTTCCTTTCATCTGTTGATGGACATTTTGGTTGCTTCACTGTCTTGTCTATTGTGAATAAGGCTGCAGTGCAGCTTTTGCAGCCCGGGTCTTCTTCATTCTGGTCTTCTCAGGTGAGAGGCCCATTGGTGCGCCTGCTGGATTGAATGGTACCTCAATTTTTCCTTTTCAACGCAGCTCCTTTCTGTTCTCATTATTAGCGTTTAACCCTTTTACATCTCACCAGCAGCTAGAGGGTACACAGTTCTCTAAAACCTCTTCAGCATTGATTGTTTGTAGACTTTTTGCCAACGGTCAGTCGACGGGTGTGAGTTGAAAACTTTTTGTAGATTAGATTGCATGAGTCTAATACTTCCTGAGGTTGAGCTTTTATCCATTTTCCTTTCTTTAAAAAGAAAGTGAGTAAAACTTACCTCTTCATACGAGCTTCGTGAACATTTTGCCTGTTTTGAATTTTTTTTATCCATTCCCTACTTCAGCACAATTTGAGGGCAGGTGTCCTTTACAGCCCTGAGTCCTTGTGAATGGTAAGTGACCATTAGCTGTGGGTTAAAAGCTGCTGTTGCGGGAATCGGCCACAAGGCGGCAGCATTTCTCCTTTACCAAATCTGGTTACTAGGGCAACAGAGCCTTAGTGGAAGTGGTGTTCTAGGTTGTAAATTAGAATGGAATGTGCGAGGAAAAAGCCCTTTAAGTTTATGTCTCATTACTTCTTGTTGGTATTTTTAACTTAATTTTTATTTTTTATCACAGCAAACTTGATTACAATGTTTTGTTTGTTCTAGGTGTGCAAGATGTGGTTCTTTCACACATATACATATATCTATTTTTCTTCGGATCCTTTTCCCATGTCTGTTACGACACAATGTTGAGTAGTCTTCTCTTGGTATAGCGTAGGTCTTTGGTGATTATATATTTCACATGTGTTTGTATCTCTCTGTTAACCTCAATACGGTAATGTATCCAATCCTCACACCTTTCCATTTGGTGAACCATAAGTTTTTTAAATGAATCTATGATAGTGTTTCTCTGTGGAAATACCTTTGTTTGTATCATTTTTTCGGTAACACCTATATGTGATAGGATAGGATATGTGTCTTTCGCTTTCTCACTTACTCCAAGCTGCGTGATTACTTCTAGACTCATCTATGGTGCTGCAAATGGCATTGTTTCATTTTTTCACTAGCTCATATTCCATCTGTACATGGAGCAGTTCTTCTTTGTCCACCCATCTGTCGTTGGACTTTTTGGTTACTTCCATATCTTGGCGATTGTTATACTATGCAATGCAGATTTGCGTACCTGTGTCCTTCCAATTCTGTCTTCTTAGGTTATAGGTCCAGGAATAGGTCTGCTGGGTCATATGGTAGCTCAATGTTTACCTTTTAAAGGCACCTCTATTCCGTTCTCTTTAGTGGCTCTTTCCAGGTTACGTCCCACTTAAAGCGGAGGGTATGCATTTCTTCCCAGCACCTTCAGCATTTATTCTTTGTAGTTTTTGCTGATGGTTATTCTGAGTGGTGTGAGCTGATACCTCTTTGTGGTTGAATTTGCATGTGTCTCATAATGCGTTGAAATTGAGCTGTAAGACATGTCCTTTTTATTTTTCCAGCTGTGATGAGAGCTTATTTCTTCAAAGTGTTTTCTTAAAGTATGTGTCACCATTTGAAATATTTTGGCCATGATCTCCCTCAAGACATTTTGAGGGCAGGTTTCATTTACAGCCCTGCAGTACTTGTTCATATGAAGTGACCATTAGCTCAGGCTTTAAACCTGCTTTTGCAGGTAACGGCCAGAGAGCGGCAATCTTTCTACGTTCCCCTTGCTGGTACTAGGGAAACAGACCTACCGGCCAGTGGTGTTCTTCGGTTATAAATTAGAGTGCAATGTGCCCGGATAAACCCACAAATGTTGATGTCTCCTTGCTTTTCTTTGTTTTTAAATTTAATTTATATTTATTATTAGAGTAATATTCCATTGTGTACGTGGACCACTTCTTCTTGGTGCATTCCTCGGTTGATGGACATTTTCATTGCTTCCAAGTGCTGGCTATGGTAAATATTGCTGGCATACTGGTTTGCCAGCCTGTGACTTTTTGATTCTCATTTTCTCAGGTGATAGGCCAAGCAGTGGTTGTGATTGATGGACTGGTAGCTCAATGTTTCCCTTTTCAAAGCACCTACGTTGTGTTTTCGTTAGTGGCTCTTTACATGCCCCCCCTTACAGCCGAGGGTACGCATTTCTCCACACTCCCTTCACCGTTTATTTTTTGCAGCATTTTTCCTAATGGCCATTCTGACTGCTGTGAGCTGATAGGGTTTTGTAATATGGGTATGCATGTCATGAAAATTTTTAAAATTCATCATATTCCTACGCCTTTTTCTTTTCTCTTAAAAGAAAAAAACCGTGAGTACAATATAGCTCTTGAAATTGTCTTCTTCGAAGGTTGCCCTCTTCTGAATTTTTTGGTCGATTTTTGACCCCAGAAATTTTCTGGAGGCCAGGCGCAATTTACAGAACTGCAAGTTGGTGAAAATTTAGTGACCTTTTGCAGTGGGTTCAAAGCTGCTGTTGTGGGAAACGTCCACAAGGAGGTAGCATTTCTCCATTCCCCAGTCCTGGTTCTAGGGCAGCAGAGCCTTTCTGGAAGTCATTGTCCTAGGTTGTAAATTAGAATGGAATTTGCCAGGAGAAATCCCCATAAGTTTATGTCTCATTACTTCTTCTTGGTTTTTAAAATTTTTTTAATCTGGGTAAAGTTTAGAATACTGTTTGTCCTAGGTGTACACAATCTGGTTCATTTGGACATTATGTATGTCTATTAATGTACAGATCCTCTTCCCATGTAAAATATTACACTGTTCCGTCGACCTCCCTTGTTATATGTTCGGTCTTTTTGATACATGTATATAATATGTATTTGAATATGTATAGTAACACTAATCTTCATTTCTCAATTTCCCCCCTCCTTTCCTTTTAGATGAGCATAGTTTGTGTTCTACGCCTGTGAGTGTCTTTCTCTTTAGAAATATGTTCATCTGTGTCAGTTATTAGATAATGCCATAAGTGATAATATAAGATATAGGTCTTTTGCTTTCCGACCTACTTCATGTTTTGTGATTATCTCCAGGCTCATCTATGGTGCCTCAAAGAGCAGTGCTTCAATGTTTTCCATGGCTAATATTCCATTGTGTACATGGACCACTTCTTCTTGGTGCATTCCTCTGTTGATGGACATTTTCGTTGCTTCCAGGTGTTGCCTATGGTAAATATTGCTGGAGTGCAGGATTGCCAGCCTGCGATTTTTGATTTTCATTTTCTCAGGTGATAGACCCAGCAGTGGGTATGATTGATTGATTGGTATGGTAGCTCAACGTTTACCTTTTCAAGGCACCTCAATTGTGCTTTCATTAGTGGCTCTTACCACGTCCCCCTTAGAATCGAGGGTACGCATTTCTCCACAATCACGTCAGCGTTTATCGTTTGCCGCATTTTTGTTGATGGCCATTCTGACTGGTGTGAGCTGATAGGTTTTTGTAATTTGGGTTTACATGTCTGTAAAAATTCCTACAATTCATCCTTTTTCCACGCCTTTTCCTTTTCTGTTAAAAGAAAAAAGAAAAAAGGTGTGAGTACAATATACCTCTTCAAATTTTCTTTTTGGAAGGTTGCACTCTAGAGTTTTTTCGTCGATTTTCGACCTCAGTATCTTTTGGAGGGCAGGTGTCATTTACAGACCTGCAATTGGTGAATATTTAGTGACCTTTTGCAGTGGGTTTAAAGCTGCTGCTGTGGGAAACGGCCACAAGGATGCAGCATTTCTCCATTCCCAAATCTGGGTACTAGGGCAGCAGAGCCGTTCTGGAAGTCGTTTGCCTAGGTTGTAAATTTGAATGGAATGTGCCAGGAGAACCCCCCATAAGTTTATGTCTCATTACTCCTAGTTGGTTGTTTTAATTTTTTCAATTGGGGTAATGGTTAGAATGTTGCTTGTCCAAGGTGTACATACTCTGGTTCATCTACATATTCTATATACCTATTTATGTAGAGATCCTCTTCCCGTGTAAATTATTACACAGTGTTCCGTAAACCTTCCTTGCTATATGGTCGGTCTTTTTGATATATGTATATAATATGTATTTGTATACATATGGTAACGCTAATCTTCATTTATCCATTCCCCCCCACCTTTCCTTGTAGATAAGCATAGTTTTTTTTAATAAGTCTGTGATTGACTTTCTCTGTGGAAATATGTTCATTTGTGTCAGTTATTAGAGAACGCGTATAAGTGATATCATAGGATATAGGACTTTTGCTTTCCGACTTACCTCATGTTCTGTGATTATCTCCAAGATCATCTATGGTGTCTCAAAGAGCAGTGTTTCATTGTTTTCCATGGCTAGTATTCATTGTGTACATGGGCCGCTTCTTCTTTTTCCTTTCATCTGTTGATGGACATTTTGGTTGCTTCACTGTCTTGTCTATTGTGAATAAGGCTGCAGTGCAGCTTTTGCAGCCCGGGTCTTCTTCATTCTGGTCTTCTCAGGTGAGAGGCCCATTGGTGCGCCTGCTGGATTGAATGGTACCTCAATTTTTCCTTTTCAACGCAGCTCCTTTCTGTTCTCATTATTAGCGTTTAACCCTTTTACATCTCACCAGCAGCTAGAGGGTACACAGTTCTCTAAAACCTCTTCAGCATTGATTGTTTGTAGACTTTTTGCCAACGGTCAGTCGACGGGTGTGAGTTGAAAACTTTTTGTAGATTAGATTGCATGAGTCTAATACTTCCTGAGGTTGAGCTTTTATCCATTTTCCTTTCTTTAAAAAGAGAGTGAGTAAAACTTACCTCTTCATACGAGCTTCGTGAACATTTTGCCTGTTTTGAATTTTTTTTATCCATTCCCTACTTCAGCACAATTTGAGGGCAGGTGTCCTTTACAGCCCTGAGTCCTTGTGAATGGTAAGTGACCATTAGCTGTGGGTTAAAAGCTGCTGTTGCGGGAATCGGCCACAAGGCGGCAGCATTTCTCCTTTACCAAATCTGGTTACTAGGGCAACAGAGCCTTAGTGGAAGTGGTGTTCTAGGTTGTAAATTAGAATGGAATGTGCGAGGAAAAAGCCCTTTAAGTTTATGTCTCATTACTTCTTGTTGGTATTTTTAACTTAATTTTTATTTTTTATCACAGCAAACTTGATTACAATGTTTTGTTTGTTCTAGGTGTGCAAGATGTGGTTCTTTCACACATATACATATATCTATTTTTCTTCGGATCCTTTTCCCATGTCTGTTACGACACAATGTTGAGTAGTCTTCTCTTGGTATAGCGTAGGTCTTTGGTGATTATATATTTCACATGTGTTTGTATCTCTCTGTTAACCTCAATACGGTAATGTATCCAATCCTCACACCTTTCCATTTGGTGAACCATAAGTTTTTTAAATGAATCTATGATAGTGTTTCTCTGTGGAAATACCTTTGTTTGTATCATTTTTTCGGTAACACCTATATGTGATAGGATAGGATATGTGTCTTTCGCTTTCTCACTTACTCCAAGCTGCGTGATTACTTCTAGACTCATCTATGGTGCTGCAAATGGCATTGTTTCATTTTTTCACTAGCTCATATTCCATCTGTACATGGAGCAGTTCTTCTTTGTCCACCCATCTGTCGTTGGACTTTTTGGTTACTTCCATATCTTGGCGATTGTTATACTATGCAATGCAGATTTGCGTACCTGTGTCCTTCCAATTCTGTCTTCTTAGGTTATAGGTCCAGGAATAGGTCTGCTGGGTCATATGGTAGCTCAATGTTTACCTTTTAAAGGCACCTCTATTCCGTTCTCTTTAGTGGCTCTTTCCAGGTTACGTCCCACTTAAAGCGGAGGGTATGCATTTCTTCCCAGCACCTTCAGCATTTATTCTTTGTAGTTTTTGCTGATGGTTATTCTGAGTGGTGTGAGCTGATACCTCTTTGTGGTTGAATTTGCATGTGTCTCATAATGCGTTGAAATTGAGCTGTAAGACATGTCCTTTTTATTTTTCCAGCTGTGATGAGAGCTTATTTCTTCAAAGTGTTTTCTTAAAGTATGTGTCACCATTTGAAATATTTTGGCCATGATCTCCCTCAAGACATTTTGAGGGCAGGTTTCATTTACAGCCCTGCAGTACTTGTTCATATGAAGTGACCATTAGCTCAGGCTTTAAACCTGCTTTTGCAGGTAACGGCCAGAGAGCGGCAATCTTTCTACGTTCCCCTTGCTGGTACTAGGGAAACAGACCTACCGGCCAGTGGTGTTCTTCGGTTATAAATTAGAGTGCAATGTGCCCGGATAAACCCACAAATGTTGATGTCTCCTTGCTTTTCTTTGTTTTTAAATTTAATTTATATTTATTATTAGAGTAATATTCCATTGTGTACGTGGACCACTTCTTCTTGGTGCATTCCTCGGTTGATGGACATTTTCATTGCTTCCAAGTGCTGGCTATGGTAAATATTGCTGGCATACTGGTTTGCCAGCCTGTGACTTTTTGATTCTCATTTTCTCAGGTGATAGGCCAAGCAGTGGTTGTGATTGATGGACTGGTAGCTCAATGTTTCCCTTTTCAAAGCACCTACGTTGTGTTTTCGTTAGTGGCTCTTTACATGCCCCCCCTTACAGCCGAGGGTACGCATTTCTCCACACTCCCTTCACCGTTTATTTTTTGCAGCATTTTTCCTAATGGCCATTCTGACTGCTGTGAGCTGATAGGGTTTTGTAATATGGGTATGCATGTCATGAAAATTTTTAAAATTCATCATATTCCTACGCCTTTTTCTTTTCTCTTAAAAGAAAAAAACCGTGAGTACAATATAGCTCTTGAAATTGTCTTCTTCGAAGGTTGCCCTCTTCTGAATTTTTTGGTCGATTTTTGACCCCAGAAATTTTCTGGAGGCCAGGCGCAATTTACAGAACTGCAAGTTGGTGAAAATTTAGTGACCTTTTGCAGTGGGTTCAAAGCTGCTGTTGTGGGAAACGTCCACAAGGAGGTAGCATTTCTCCATTCCCCAGTCCTGGTTCTAGGGCAGCAGAGCCTTTCTGGAAGTCATTGTCCTAGGTTGTAAATTAGAATGGAATTTGCCAGGAGAAATCCCCATAAGTTTATGTCTCATTACTTCTTCTTGGTTTTTAAAATTTTTTTAATCTGGGTAAAGTTTAGAATACTGTTTGTCCTAGGTGTACACAATCTGGTTCATTTGGACATTATGTATGTCTATTAATGTACAGATCCTCTTCCCATGTAAAATATTACACTGTTCCGTCGACCTCCCTTGTTATATGTTCGGTCTTTTTGATACATGTATATAATATGTATTTGAATATGTATAGTAACACTAATCTTCATTTCTCAATTTCCCCCCTCCTTTCCTTTTAGATGAGCATAGTTTGTGTTCTACGCCTGTGAGTGTCTTTCTCTTTAGAAATATGTTCATCTGTGTCAGTTATTAGATAATGCCATAAGTGATAATATAAGATATAGGTCTTTTGCTTTCCGACCTACTTCATGTTTTGTGATTATCTCCAGGCTCATCTATGGTGCCTCAAAGAGCAGTGCTTCAATGTTTTCCATGGCTAATATTCCATTGTGTACATGGACCACTTCTTCTTGGTGCATTCCTCTGTTGATGGACATTTTCGTTGCTTCCAAGTGTTGCCTATGGTAAATATTGCTGGAGTGCAGGATTGCCAGCCTGCGATTTTTGATTTTCATTTTCTCAGGTGATAGACCCAGCAGTGGGTATGATTGATTGATTGGTATGGTAGCTCAACGTTTACCTTTTCAAGGCACCTCAATTGTGCTTTCATTAGTGGCTCTTACCACGTCCCCCTTAGAATCGAGGGTACGCATTTCTCCACAATCACGTCAGCGTTTATCGTTTGCCGCATTTTTGTTGATGGCCATTCTGACTGGTGTGAGCTGATAGGTTTTTGTAATTTGGGTTTACATGTCTGTAAAAATTCCTACAATTCATCCTTTTTCCACGCCTTTTCCTTTTCTGTTAAAAGAAAAAAGAAAAAAGGTGTGAGTACAATATACCTCTTCAAATTTTCTGTTTGGAAGGTTGCACTCTAGAGTTTTTTGGTCGATTTTCGACCTCAGTATCTTTTGGAGGGCAGGTGTCATTTACAGACCTGCAATTGGTGAATATTTAGTGACCTTTTGCAGTGGGTTTAAAGCTGCTGCTGTGGGAAACGGCCACAAGGATGCAGCATTTCTCCATTCCCAAATCTGGGTACTAGGGCAGCAGAGCCGTTCTGGAAGTCGTTTGCCTAGGTTGTAAATTTGAATGGAATGTGCCAGGAGAACCCCCCATAAGTTTATGTCTCATTACTCCTAGTTGGTTGTTTTAATTTTTTCAATTGGGGTAATGGTTAGAATGTTGCTTGTCCAAGGTGTACATACTCTGGTTCATCTACATATTCTATATACCTATTTATGTAGAGATCCTCTTCCCGTGTAAATTATTACACAGTGTTCCGTAAACCTTCCTTGCTATATGGTCGGTCTTTTTGATATATGTATATAATATGTATTTGTATACATATGGTAACGCTAATCTTCATTTATCCATTCCCCCCCACCTTTCCTTGTAGATAAGCATAGTTTTTTTTAATAAGTCTGTGATTGACTTTCTCTGTGGAAATATGTTCATTTGTGTCAGTTACTAGAGAACGCGTATAAGTGATATCATAGGATATAGGACTTTTGCTTTCCGACTTACCTCATGTTCTGTGATTATCTCCAAGATCATCTATGGTGTCTCAAAGAGCAGTGTTTCATTGTTTTCCATGGCTAGTATTCATTGTGTACATGGGCCGCTTCTTCTTTTTCCTTTCATCTGTTGATGGACATTTTGGTTGCTTCACTGTCTTGTCTATTGTGAATAAGGCTGCAGTGCAGCTTTTGCAGCCCGGGTCTTCTTCATTCTGGTCTTCTCAGGTGAGAGGCCCATTGGTGCGCCTGCTGGATTGAATGGTACCTCAATTTTTCCTTTTCAACGCAGCTCCTTTCTGTTCTCATTATTAGCGTTTAACCCTTTTACATCTCACCAGCAGCTAGAGGGTACACAGTTCTCTAAAACCTCTTCAGCATTGATTGTTTGTAGACTTTTTGCCAACGGTCAGTCGACGGGTGTGAGTTGAAAACTTTTTGTAGATTAGATTGCATGAGTCTAATACTTCCTGAGGTTGAGCTTTTATCCATTTTCCTTTCTTTAAAAAGAGAGTGAGTAAAACTTACCTCTTCATACGAGCTTCGTGAACATTTTGCCTGTTTTGAATTTTTTTTATCCATTCCCTACTTCAGCACAATTTGAGGGCAGGTGTCCTTTACAGCCCTGAGTCCTTGTGAATGGTAAGTGACCATTAGCTGTGGGTTAAAAGCTGCTGTTGCGGGAATCGGCCACAAGGCGGCAGCATTTCTCCTTTACCAAATCTGGTTACTAGGGCAACAGAGCCTTAGTGGAAGTGGTGTTCTAGGTTGTAAATTAGAATGGAATGTGCGAGGAAAAAGCCCTTTAAGTTTATGTCTCATTACTTCTTGTTGGTATTTTTAACTTAATTTTTATTTTTTATCACAGCAAACTTGATTACAATGTTTTGTTTGTTCTAGGTGTGCAAGATGTGGTTCTTTCACACATATACATATATCTATTTTTCTTCGGATCCTTTTCCCATGTCTGTTACGACACAATGTTGAGTAGTCTTCTCTTGGTATAGCGTAGGTCTTTGGTGATTATATATTTCACATGTGTTTGTATCTCTCTGTTAACCTCAATACGGTAATGTATCCAATCCTCACACCTTTCCATTTGGTGAACCATAAGTTTTTTAAATGAATCTATGATAGTGTTTCTCTGTGGAAATACCTTTGTTTGTATCATTTTTTCGGTAACACCTATATGTGATAGGATAGGATATGTGTCTTTCGCTTTCTCACTTACTCCAAGCTGCGTGATTACTTCTAGACTCATCTATGGTGCTGCAAATGGCATTGTTTCATTTTTTCACTAGCTCATATTCCATCTGTACATGGAGCAGTTCTTCTTTGTCCACCCATCTGTCGTTGGACTTTTTGGTTACTTCCATATCTTGGCGATTGTTATACTATGCAATGCAGATTTGCGTACCTGTGTCCTTCCAATTCTGTCTTCTTAGGTTATAGGTCCAGGAATAGGTCTGCTGGGTCATATGGTAGCTCAATGTTTACCTTTTAAAGGCACCTCTATTCCGTTCTCTTTAGTGGCTCTTTCCAGGTTACGTCCCACTTAAAGCGGAGGGTATGCATTTCTTCCCAGCACCTTCAGCATTTATTCTTTGTAGTTTTTGCTGATGGTTATTCTGAGTGGTGTGAGCTGATACCTCTTTGTGGTTGAATTTGCATGTGTCTCATAATGCGTTGAAATTGAGCTGTAAGACATGTCCTTTTTATTTTTCCAGCTGTGATGAGAGCTTATTTCTTCAAAGTGTTTTCTTAAAGTATGTGTCACCATTTGAAATATTTTGGCCATGATCTCCCTCAAGACATTTTGAGGGCAGGTTTCATTTACAGCCCTGCAGTACTTGTTCATATGAAGTGACCATTAGCTCAGGCTTTAAACCTGCTTTTGCAGGTAACGGCCAGAGAGCGGCAATCTTTCTACGTTCCCCTTGCTGGTACTAGGGAAACAGACCTACCGGCCAGTGGTGTTCTTCGGTTATAAATTAGAGTGCAATGTGCCCGGATAAACCCACAAATGTTGATGTCTCCTTGCTTTTCTTTGTTTTTAAATTTAATTTATATTTATTATTAGAGTAATATTCCATTGTGTACGTGGACCACTTCTTCTTGGTGCATTCCTCGGTTGATGGACATTTTCATTGCTTCCAAGTGCTGGCTATGGTAAATATTGCTGGCATACTGGTTTGCCAGCCTGTGACTTTTTGATTCTCATTTTCTCAGGTGATAGGCCAAGCAGTGGTTGTGATTGATGGACTGGTAGCTCAATGTTTCCCTTTTCAAAGCACCTACGTTGTGTTTTCGTTAGTGGCTCTTTACATGCCCCCCCTTACAGCCGAGGGTACGCATTTCTCCACACTCCCTTCACCGTTTATTTTTTGCAGCATTTTTCCTAATGGCCATTCTGACTGCTGTGAGCTGATAGGGTTTTGTAATATGGGTATGCATGTCATGAAAATTTTTAAAATTCATCATATTCCTACGCCTTTTTCTTTTCTCTTAAAAGAAAAAAACCGTGAGTACAATATAGCTCTTGAAATTGTCTTCTTCGAAGGTTGCCCTCTTCTGAATTTTTTGGTCGATTTTTGACCCCAGAAATTTTCTGGAGGCCAGGCGCAATTTACAGAACTGCAAGTTGGTGAAAATTTAGTGACCTTTTGCAGTGGGTTCAAAGCTGCTGTTGTGGGAAACGTCCACAAGGAGGTAGCATTTCTCCATTCCCCAGTCCTGGTTCTAGGGCAGCAGAGCCTTTCTGGAAGTCATTGTCCTAGGTTGTAAATTAGAATGGAATTTGCCAGGAGAAATCCCCATAAGTTTATGTCTCATTACTTCTTCTTGGTTTTTAAAATTTTTTTAATCTGGGTAAAGTTTAGAATACTGTTTGTCCTAGGTGTACACAATCTGGTTCATTTGGACATTATGTATGTCTATTAATGTACAGATCCTCTTCCCATGTAAAATATTACACTGTTCCGTCGACCTCCCTTGTTATATGTTCGGTCTTTTTGATACATGTATATAATATGTATTTGAATATGTATAGTAACACTAATCTTCATTTCTCAATTTCCCCCCTCCTTTCCTTTTAGATGAGCATAGTTTGTGTTCTACGCCTGTGAGTGTCTTTCTCTTTAGAAATATGTTCATCTGTGTCAGTTATTAGATAATGCCATAAGTGATAATATAAGATATAGGTCTTTTGCTTTCCGACCTACTTCATGTTTTGTGATTATCTCCAGGCTCATCTATGGTGCCTCAAAGAGCAGTGCTTCAATGTTTTCCATGGCTAATATTCCATTGTGTACATGGACCACTTCTTCTTGGTGCATTCCTCTGTTGATGGACATTTTCGTTGCTTCCAAGTGTTGCCTATGGTAAATATTGCTGGAGTGCAGGATTGCCAGCCTGCGATTTTTGATTTTCATTTTCTCAGGTGATAGACCCAGCAGTGGGTATGATTGATTGATTGGTATGGTAGCTCAACGTTTACCTTTTCAAGGCACCTCAATTGTGCTTTCATTAGTGGCTCTTACCACGTCCCCCTTAGAATCGAGGGTACGCATTTCTCCACAATCACGTCAGCGTTTATCGTTTGCCGCATTTTTGTTGATGGCCATTCTGACTGGTGTGAGCTGATAGGTTTTTGTAATTTGGGTTTACATGTCTGTAAAAATTCCTACAATTCATCCTTTTTCCACGCCTTTTCCTTTTCTGTTAAAAGAAAAAAGAAAAAAGGTGTGAGTACAATATACCTCTTCAAATTTTCTTTTTGGAAGGTTGCACTCTAGAGTTTTTTGGTCGATTTTCGACCTCAGTATCTTTTGGAGGGCAGGTGTCATTTACAGACCTGCAATTGGTGAATATTTAGTGACCTTTTGCAGTGGGTTTAAAGCTGCTGCTGTGGGAAACGGCCACAAGGATGCAGCATTTCTCCATTCCCAAATCTGGGTACTAGGGCAGCAGAGCCGTTCTGGAAGTCGTTTGCCTAGGTTGTAAATTTGAATGGAATGTGCCAGGAGAACCCCCCATAAGTTTATGTCTCATTACTCCTAGTTGGTTGTTTTAATTTTTTCAATTGGGGTAATGGTTAGAATGTTGCTTGTCCAAGGTGTACATACTCTGGTTCATCTACATATTCTATATACCTATTTATGTAGAGATCCTCTTCCCGTGTAAATTATTACACAGTGTTCCGTAAACCTTCCTTGCTATATGGTCGGTCTTTTTGATATATGTATATAATATGTATTTGTATACATATGGTAACGCTAATCTTCATTTATCCATTCCCCCCCACCTTTCCTTGTAGATAAGCATAGTTTTTTTTAATAAGTCTGTGATTGACTTTCTCTGTGGAAATATGTTCATTTGTGTCAGTTACTAGAGAACGCGTATAAGTGATATCATAGGATATAGGACTTTTGCTTTCCGACTTACCTCATGTTCTGTGATTATCTCCAAGATCATCTATGGTGTCTCAAAGAGCAGTGTTTCATTGTTTTCCATGGCTAGTATTCATTGTGTACATGGGCCGCTTCTTCTTTTTCCTTTCATCTGTTGATGGACATTTTGGTTGCTTCACTGTCTTGTCTATTGTGAATAAGGCTGCAGTGCAGCTTTTGCAGCCCGGGTCTTCTTCATTCTGGTCTTCTCAGGTGAGAGGCCCATTGGTGCGCCTGCTGGATTGAATGGTACCTCAATTTTTCCTTTTCAACGCAGCTCCTTTCTGTTCTCATTATTAGCGTTTAACCCTTTTACATCTCACCAGCAGCTAGAGGGTACACAGTTCTCTAAAACCTCTTCAGCATTGATTGTTTGTAGACTTTTTGCCAACGGTCAGTCGACGGGTGTGAGTTGAAAACTTTTTGTAGATTAGATTGCATGAGTCTAATACTTCCTGAGGTTGAGCTTTTATCCATTTTCCTTTCTTTAAAAAGAGAGTGAGTAAAACTTACCTCTTCATACGAGCTTCGTGAACATTTTGCCTGTTTTGAATTTTTTTTATCCATTCCCTACTTCAGCACAATTTGAGGGCAGGTGTCCTTTACAGCCCTGAGTCCTTGTGAATGGTAAGTGACCATTAGCTGTGGGTTAAAAGCTGCTGTTGCGGGAATCGGCCACAAGGCGGCAGCATTTCTCCTTTACCAAATCTGGTTACTAGGGCAACAGAGCCTTAGTGGAAGTGGTGTTCTAGGTTGTAAATTAGAATGGAATGTGCGAGGAAAAAGCCCTTTAAGTTTATGTCTCATTACTTCTTGTTGGTATTTTTAACTTAATTTTTATTTTTTATCACAGCAAACTTGATTACAATGTTTTGTTTGTTCTAGGTGTGCAAGATGTGGTTCTTTCACACATATACATATATCTATTTTTCTTCGGATCCTTTTCCCATGTCTGTTACGACACAATGTTGAGTAGTCTTCTCTTGGTATAGCGTAGGTCTTTGGTGATTATATATTTCACATGTGTTTGTATCTCTCTGTTAACCTCAATACGGTAATGTATCCAATCCTCACACCTTTCCATTTGGTGAACCATAAGTTTTTTAAATGAATCTATGATAGTGTTTCTCTGTGGAAATACCTTTGTTTGTATCATTTTTTCGGTAACACCTATATGTGATAGGATAGGATATGTGTCTTTCGCTTTCTCACTTACTCCAAGCTGCGTGATTACTTCTAGACTCATCTATGGTGCTGCAAATGGCATTGTTTCATTTTTTCACTAGCTCATATTCCATCTGTACATGGAGCAGTTCTTCTTTGTCCACCCATCTGTCGTTGGACTTTTTGGTTACTTCCATATCTTGGCGATTGTTATACTATGCAATGCAGATTTGCGTACCTGTGTCCTTCCAATTCTGTCTTCTTAGGTTATAGGTCCAGGAATAGGTCTGCTGGGTCATATGGTAGCTCAATGTTTACCTTTTAAAGGCACCTCTATTCCGTTCTCTTTAGTGGCTCTTTCCAGGTTACGTCCCACTTAAAGCGGAGGGTATGCATTTCTTCCCAGCACCTTCAGCATTTATTCTTTGTAGTTTTTGCTGATGGTTATTCTGAGTGGTGTGAGCTGATACCTCTTTGTGGTTGAATTTGCATGTGTCTCATAATGCGTTGAAATTGAGCTGTAAGACATGTCCTTTTTATTTTTCCAGCTGTGATGAGAGCTTATTTCTTCAAAGTGTTTTCTTAAAGTATGTGTCACCATTTGAAATATTTTGGCCATGATCTCCCTCAAGACATTTTGAGGGCAGGTTTCATTTACAGCCCTGCAGTACTTGTTCATGTGAAGTGACCATTAGCTCAGGCTTTAAACCTGCTTTTGCAGGTAACGGCCAGAGAGCGGCAATCTTTCTACGTTCCCCTTGCTGGTACTAGGGAAACAGACCTACCGGCCAGTGGTGTTCTTCGGTTATAAATTAGAGTGCAATGTGCCCGGATAAACCCACAAATGTTGATGTCTCCTTGCTTTTCTTTGTTTTTAAATTTAATTTATATTTATTATTAGAGTAATATTCCATTGTGTACGTGGACCACTTCTTCTTGGTGCATTCCTCGGTTGATGGACATTTTCATTGCTTCCAAGTGCTGGCTATGGTAAATATTGCTGGCATACTGGTTTGCCAGCCTGTGACTTTTTGATTCTCATTTTCTCAGGTGATAGGCCAAGCAGTGGTTGTGATTGATGGACTGGTAGCTCAATGTTTCCCTTTTCAAAGCACCTACGTTGTGTTTTCGTTAGTGGCTCTTTACATGCCCCCCCTTACAGCCGAGGGTACGCATTTCTCCACACTCCCTTCACCGTTTATTTTTTGCAGCATTTTTCCTAATGGCCATTCTGACTGCTGTGAGCTGATAGGGTTTTGTAATATGGGTATGCATGTCATGAAAATTTTTAAAATTCATCATATTCCTACGCCTTTTTCTTTTCTCTTAAAAGAAAAAAACCGTGAGTACAATATAGCTCTTGAAATTGTCTTCTTCGAAGGTTGCCCTCTTCTGAATTTTTTGGTCGATTTTTGACCCCAGAAATTTTCTGGAGGCCAGGCGCAATTTACAGAACTGCAAGTTGGTGAAAATTTAGTGACCTTTTGCAGTGGGTTCAAAGCTGCTGTTGTGGGAAACGTCCACAAGGAGGTAGCATTTCTCCATTCCCCAGTCCTGGTTCTAGGGCAGCAGAGCCTTTCTGGAAGTCATTGTCCTAGGTTGTAAATTAGAATGGAATTTGCCAGGAGAAATCCCCATAAGTTTATGTCTCATTACTTCTTCTTGGTTTTTAAAATTTTTTTAATCTGGGTAAAGTTTAGAATACTGTTTGTCCTAGGTGTACACAATCTGGTTCATTTGGACATTATGTATGTCTATTAATGTACAGATCCTCTTCCCATGTAAAATATTACACTGTTCCGTCGACCTCCCTTGTTATATGTTCGGTCTTTTTGATACATGTATATAATATGTATTTGAATATGTATAGTAACACTAATCTTCATTTCTCAATTTCCCCCCTCCTTTCCTTTTAGATGAGCATAGTTTGTGTTCTACGCCTGTGAGTGTCTTTCTCTTTAGAAATATGTTCATCTGTGTCAGTTATTAGATAATGCCATAAGTGATAATATAAGATATAGGTCTTTTGCTTTCCGACCTACTTCATGTTTTGTGATTATCTCCAGGCTCATCTATGGTGCCTCAAAGAGCAGTGCTTCAATGTTTTCCATGGCTAATATTCCATTGTGTACATGGACCACTTCTTCTTGGTGCATTCCTCTGTTGATGGACATTTTCGTTGCTTCCAAGTGTTGCCTATGGTAAATATTGCTGGAGTGCAGGATTGCCAGCCTGCGATTTTTGATTTTCATTTTCTCAGGTGATAGACCCAGCAGTGGGTATGATTGATTGATTGGTATGGTAGCTCAACGTTTACCTTTTCAAGGCACCTCAATTGTGCTTTCATTAGTGGCTCTTACCACGTCCCCCTTAGAATCGAGGGTACGCATTTCTCCACAATCACGTCAGCGTTTATCGTTTGCCGCATTTTTGTTGATGGCCATTCTGACTGGTGTGAGCTGATAGGTTTTTGTAATTTGGGTTTACATGTCTGTAAAAATTCCTACAATTCATCCTTTTTCCACGCCTTTTCCTTTTCTGTTAAAAGAAAAAAGAAAAAAGGTGTGAGTACAATATACCTCTTCAAATTTTCTTTTTGGAAGGTTGCACTCTAGAGTTTTTTGGTCGATTTTCGACCTCAGTATCTTTTGGAGGGCAGGTGTCATTTACAGACCTGCAATTGGTGAATATTTAGTGACCTTTTGCAGTGGGTTTAAAGCTGCTGCTGTGGGAAACGGCCACAAGGATGCAGCATTTCTCCATTCCCAAATCTGGGTACTAGGGCAGCAGAGCCGTTCTGGAAGTCGTTTGCCTAGGTTGTAAATTTGAATGGAATGTGCCAGGAGAACCCCCCATAAGTTTATGTCTCATTACTCCTAGTTGGTTGTTTTAATTTTTTCAATTGGGGTAATGGTTAGAATGTTGCTTGTCCAAGGTGTACATACTCTGGTTCATCTACATATTCTATATACCTATTTATGTAGAGATCCTCTTCCCGTGTAAATTATTACACAGTGTTCCGTAAACCTTCCTTGCTATATGGTCGGTCTTTTTGATATATGTATATAATATGTATTTGTATACATATGGTAACGCTAATCTTCATTTATCCATTCCCCCCCACCTTTCCTTGTAGATAAGCATAGTTTTTTTTAATAAGTCTGTGATTGACTTTCTCTGTGGAAATATGTTCATTTGTGTCAGTTACTAGAGAACGCGTATAAGTGATATCATAGGATATAGGACTTTTGCTTTCCGACTTACCTCATGTTCTGTGATTATCTCCAAGATCATCTATGGTGTCTCAAAGAGCAGTGTTTCATTGTTTTCCATGGCTAGTATTCATTGTGTACATGGGCCGCTTCTTCTTTTTCCTTTCATCTGTTGATGGACATTTTGGTTGCTTCACTGTCTTGTCTATTGTGAATAAGGCTGCAGTGCAGCTTTTGCAGCCCGGGTCTTCTTCATTCTGGTCTTCTCAGGTGAGAGGCCCATTGGTGCGCCTGCTGGATTGAATGGTACCTCAATTTTTCCTTTTCAACGCAGCTCCTTTCTGTTCTCATTATTAGCGTTTAACCCTTTTACATCTCACCAGCAGCTAGAGGGTACACAGTTCTCTAAAACCTCTTCAGCATTGATTGTTTGTAGACTTTTTGCCAACGGTCAGTCGACGGGTGTGAGTTGAAAACTTTTTGTAGATTAGATTGCATGAGTCTAATACTTCCTGAGGTTGAGCTTTTATCCATTTTCCTTTCTTTAAAAAGAGAGTGAGTAAAACTTACCTCTTCATACGAGCTTCGTGAACATTTTGCCTGTTTTGAATTTTTTTTATCCATTCCCTACTTCAGCACAATTTGAGGGCAGGTGTCCTTTACAGCCCTGAGTCCTTGTGAATGGTAAGTGACCATTAGCTGTGGGTTAAAAGCTGCTGTTGCGGGAATCGGCCACAAGGCGGCAGCATTTCTCCTTTACCAAATCTGGTTACTAGGGCAACAGAGCCTTAGTGGAAGTGGTGTTCTAGGTTGTAAATTAGAATGGAATGTGCGAGGAAAAAGCCCTTTAAGTTTATGTCTCATTACTTCTTGTTGGTATTTTTAACTTAATTTTTATTTTTTATCACAGCAAACTTGATTACAATGTTTTGTTTGTTCTAGGTGTGCAAGATGTGGTTCTTTCACACATATACATATATCTATTTTTCTTCGGATCCTTTTCCCATGTCTGTTACGACACAATGTTGAGTAGTCTTCTCTTGGTATAGCGTAGGTCTTTGGTGATTATATATTTCACATGTGTTTGTATCTCTCTGTTAACCTCAATACGGTAATGTATCCAATCCTCACACCTTTCCATTTGGTGAACCATAAGTTTTTTAAATGAATCTATGATAGTGTTTCTCTGTGGAAATACCTTTGTTTGTATCATTTTTTCGGTAACACCTATATGTGATAGGATAGGATATGTGTCTTTCGCTTTCTCACTTACTCCAAGCTGCGTGATTACTTCTAGACTCATCTATGGTGCTGCAAATGGCATTGTTTCATTTTTTCACTAGCTCATATTCCATCTGTACATGGAGCAGTTCTTCTTTGTCCACCCATCTGTCGTTGGACTTTTTGGTTACTTCCATATCTTGGCGATTGTTATACTATGCAATGCAGATTTGCGTACCTGTGTCCTTCCAATTCTGTCTTCTTAGGTTATAGGTCCAGGAATAGGTCTGCTGGGTCATATGGTAGCTCAATGTTTACCTTTTAAAGGCACCTCTATTCCGTTCTCTTTAGTGGCTCTTTCCAGGTTACGTCCCACTTAAAGCGGAGGGTATGCATTTCTTCCCAGCACCTTCAGCATTTATTCTTTGTAGTTTTTGCTGATGGTTATTCTGAGTGGTGTGAGCTGATACCTCTTTGTGGTTGAATTTGCATGTGTCTCATAATGCGTTGAAATTGAGCTGTAAGACATGTCCTTTTTATTTTTCCAGCTGTGATGAGAGCTTATTTCTTCAAAGTGTTTTCTTAAAGTATGTGTCACCATTTGAAATATTTTGGCCATGATCTCCCTCAAGACATTTTGAGGGCAGGTTTCATTTACAGCCCTGCAGTACTTGTTCATGTGAAGTGACCATTAGCTCAGGCTTTAAACCTGCTTTTGCAGGTAACGGCCAGAGAGCGGCAATCTTTCTACGTTCCCCTTGCTGGTACTAGGGAAACAGACCTACCGGCCAGTGGTGTTCTTCGGTTATAAATTAGAGTGCAATGTGCCCGGATAAACCCACAAATGTTGATGTCTCCTTGCTTTTCTTTGTTTTTAAATTTAATTTATATTTATTATTAGAGTAATATTCCATTGTGTACGTGGACCACTTCTTCTTGGTGCATTCCTCGGTTGATGGACATTTTCATTGCTTCCAAGTGCTGGCTATGGTAAATATTGCTGGCATACTGGTTTGCCAGCCTGTGACTTTTTGATTCTCATTTTCTCAGGTGATAGGCCAAGCAGTGGTTGTGATTGATGGACTGGTAGCTCAATGTTTCCCTTTTCAAAGCACCTACGTTGTGTTTTCGTTAGTGGCTCTTTACATGCCCCCCCTTACAGCCGAGGGTACGCATTTCTCCACACTCCCTTCACCGTTTATTTTTTGCAGCATTTTTCCTAATGGCCATTCTGACTGCTGTGAGCTGATAGGGTTTTGTAATATGGGTATGCATGTCATGAAAATTTTTAAAATTCATCATATTCCTACGCCTTTTTCTTTTCTCTTAAAAGAAAAAAACCGTGAGTACAATATAGCTCTTGAAATTGTCTTCTTCGAAGGTTGCCCTCTTCTGAATTTTTTGGTCGATTTTTGACCCCAGAAATTTTCTGGAGGCCAGGCGCAATTTACAGAACTGCAAGTTGGTGAAAATTTAGTGACCTTTTGCAGTGGGTTCAAAGCTGCTGTTGTGGGAAACGTCCACAAGGAGGTAGCATTTCTCCATTCCCCAGTCCTGGTTCTAGGGCAGCAGAGCCTTTCTGGAAGTCATTGTCCTAGGTTGTAAATTAGAATGGAATTTGCCAGGAGAAATCCCCATAAGTTTATGTCTCATTACTTCTTCTTGGTTTTTAAAATTTTTTTAATCTGGGTAAAGTTTAGAATACTGTTTGTCCTAGGTGTACACAATCTGGTTCATTTGGACATTATGTATGTCTATTAATGTACAGATCCTCTTCCCATGTAAAATATTACACTGTTCCGTCGACCTCCCTTGTTATATGTTCGGTCTTTTTGATACATGTATATAATATGTATTTGAATATGTATAGTAACACTAATCTTCATTTCTCAATTTCCCCCCTCCTTTCCTTTTAGATGAGCATAGTTTGTGTTCTACGCCTGTGAGTGTCTTTCTCTTTAGAAATATGTTCATCTGTGTCAGTTATTAGATAATGCCATAAGTGATAATATAAGATATAGGTCTTTTGCTTTCCGACCTACTTCATGTTTTGTGATTATCTCCAGGCTCATCTATGGTGCCTCAAAGAGCAGTGCTTCAATGTTTTCCATGGCTAATATTCCATTGTGTACATGGACCACTTCTTCTTGGTGCATTCCTCTGTTGATGGACATTTTCGTTGCTTCCAAGTGTTGCCTATGGTAAATATTGCTGGAGTGCAGGATTGCCAGCCTGCGATTTTTGATTTTCATTTTCTCAGGTGATAGACCCAGCAGTGGGTATGATTGATTGATTGGTATGGTAGCTCAACGTTTACCTTTTCAAGGCACCTCAATTGTGCTTTCATTAGTGGCTCTTACCACGTCCCCCTTAGAATCGAGGGTACGCATTTCTCCACAATCACGTCAGCGTTTATCGTTTGCCGCATTTTTGTTGATGGCCATTCTGACTGGTGTGAGCTGATAGGTTTTTGTAATTTGGGTTTACATGTCTGTAAAAATTCCTACAATTCATCCTTTTTCCACGCCTTTTCCTTTTCTGTTAAAAGAAAAAAGAAAAAAGGTGTGAGTACAATATACCTCTTCAAATTTTCTTTTTGGAAGGTTGCACTCTAGAGTTTTTTGGTCGATTTTCGACCTCAGTATCTTTTGGAGGGCAGGTGTCATTTACAGACCTGCAATTGGTGAATATTTAGTGACCTTTTGCAGTGGGTTTAAAGCTGCTGCTGTGGGAAACGGCCACAAGGATGCAGCATTTCTCCATTCCCAAATCTGGGTACTAGGGCAGCAGAGCCGTTCTGGAAGTCGTTTGCCTAGGTTGTAAATTTGAATGGAATGTGCCAGGAGAACCCCCCATAAGTTTATGTCTCATTACTCCTAGTTGGTTGTTTTAATTTTTTCAATTGGGGTAATGGTTAGAATGTTGCTTGTCCAAGGTGTACATACTCTGGTTCATCTACATATTCTATATACCTATTTATGTAGAGATCCTCTTCCCGTGTAAATTATTACACAGTGTTCCGTAAACCTTCCTTGCTATATGGTCGGTCTTTTTGATATATGTATATAATATGTATTTGTATACATATGGTAACGCTAATCTTCATTTATCCATTCCCCCCCACCTTTCCTTGTAGATAAGCATAGTTTTTTTTAATAAGTCTGTGATTGACTTTCTCTGTGGAAATATGTTCATTTGTGTCAGTTACTAGAGAACGCGTATAAGTGATATCATAGGATATAGGACTTTTGCTTTCCGACTTACCTCATGTTCTGTGATTATCTCCAAGATCATCTATGGTGTCTCAAAGAGCAGTGTTTCATTGTTTTCCATGGCTAGTATTCATTGTGTACATGGGCCGCTTCTTCTTTTTCCTTTCATCTGTTGATGGACATTTTGGTTGCTTCACTGTCTTGTCTATTGTGAATAAGGCTGCAGTGCAGCTTTTGCAGCCCGGGTCTTCTTCATTCTGGTCTTCTCAGGTGAGAGGCCCATTGGTGCGCCTGCTGGATTGAATGGTACCTCAATTTTTCCTTTTCAACGCAGCTCCTTTCTGTTCTCATTATTAGCGTTTAACCCTTTTACATCTCACCAGCAGCTAGAGGGTACACAGTTCTCTAAAACCTCTTCAGCATTGATTGTTTGTAGACTTTTTGCCAACGGTCAGTCGACGGGTGTGAGTTGAAAACTTTTTGTAGATTAGATTGCATGAGTCTAATACTTCCTGAGGTTGAGCTTTTATCCATTTTCCTTTCTTTAAAAAGAGAGTGAGTAAAACTTACCTCTTCATACGAGCTTCGTGAACATTTTGCCTGTTTTGAATTTTTTTTATCCATTCCCTACTTCAGCACAATTTGAGGGCAGGTGTCCTTTACAGCCCTGAGTCCTTGTGAATGGTAAGTGACCATTAGCTGTGGGTTAAAAGCTGCTGTTGCGGGAATCGGCCACAAGGAGGCAGCATTTCTCCTTTACCAAATCTGGTTACTAGGGCAACAGAGCCTTAGTGGAAGTGGTGTTCTAGGTTGTAAATTAGAATGGAATGTGCGAGGAAAAAGCCCTTTAAGTTTATGTCTCATTACTTCTTGTTGGTATTTTTAACTTAATTTTTATTTTTTATCACAGCAAACTTGATTACAATGTTTTGTTTGTTCTAGGTGTGCAAGATGTGGTTCTTTCACACATATACATATATCTATTTTTCTTCGGATCCTTTTCCCATGTCTGTTACGACACAATGTTGAGTAGTCTTCTCTTGGTATAGCGTAGGTCTTTGGTGATTATATATTTCACATGTGTTTGTATCTCTCTGTTAACCTCAATACGGTAATGTATCCAATCCTCACACCTTTCCATTTGGTGAACCATAAGTTTTTTAAATGAATCTATGATAGTGTTTCTCTGTGGAAATACCTTTGTTTGTATCATTTTTTCGGTAACACCTATATGTGATAGGATAGGATATGTGTCTTTCGCTTTCTCACTTACTCCAAGCTGCGTGATTACTTCTAGACTCATCTATGGTGCTGCAAATGGCATTGTTTCATTTTTTCACTAGCTCATATTCCATCTGTACATGGAGCAGTTCTTCTTTGTCCACCCATCTGTCGTTGGACTTTTTGGTTACTTCCATATCTTGGCGATTGTTATACTATGCAATGCAGATTTGCGTACCTGTGTCCTTCCAATTCTGTCTTCTTAGGTTATAGGTCCAGGAATAGGTCTGCTGGGTCATATGGTAGCTCAATGTTTACCTTTTAAAGGCACCTCTATTCCGTTCTCTTTAGTGGCTCTTTCCAGGTTACGTCCCACTTAAAGCGGAGGGTATGCATTTCTTCCCAGCACCTTCAGCATTTATTCTTTGTAGTTTTTGCTGATGGTTATTCTGAGTGGTGTGAGCTGATACCTCTTTGTGGTTGAATTTGCATGTGTCTCATAATGCGTTGAAATTGAGCTGTAAGACATGTCCTTTTTATTTTTCCAGCTGTGATGAGAGCTTATTTCTTCAAAGTGTTTTCTTAAAGTATGTGTCACCATTTGAAATATTTTGGCCATGATCTCCCTCAAGACATTTTGAGGGCAGGTTTCATTTACAGCCCTGCAGTACTTGTTCATGTGAAGTGACCATTAGCTCAGGCTTTAAACCTGCTTTTGCAGGTAACGGCCAGAGAGCGGCAATCTTTCTACGTTCCCCTTGCTGGTACTAGGGAAACAGACCTACCGGCCAGTGGTGTTCTTCGGTTATAAATTAGAGTGCAATGTGCCCGGATAAACCCACAAATGTTGATGTCTCCTTGCTTTTCTTTGTTTTTAAATTTAATTTATATTTATTATTAGAGTAATATTCCATTGTGTACGTGGACCACTTCTTCTTGGTGCATTCCTCGGTTGATGGACATTTTCATTGCTTCCAAGTGCTGGCTATGGTAAATATTGCTGGCATACTGGTTTGCCAGCCTGTGACTTTTTGATTCTCATTTTCTCAGGTGATAGGCCAAGCAGTGGTTGTGATTGATGGACTGGTAGCTCAATGTTTCCCTTTTCAAAGCACCTACGTTGTGTTTTCGTTAGTGGCTCTTTACATGCCCCCCCTTACAGCCGAGGGTACGCATTTCTCCACACTCCCTTCACCGTTTATTTTTTGCAGCATTTTTCCTAATGGCCATTCTGACTGCTGTGAGCTGATAGGGTTTTGTAATATGGGTATGCATGTCATGAAAATTTTTAAAATTCATCATATTCCTACGCCTTTTTCTTTTCTCTTAAAAGAAAAAAACCGTGAGTACAATATAGCTCTTGAAATTGTCTTCTTCGAAGGTTGCCCTCTTCTGAATTTTTTGGTCGATTTTTGACCCCAGAAATTTTCTGGAGGCCAGGCGCAATTTACAGAACTGCAAGTTGGTGAAAATTTAGTGACCTTTTGCAGTGGGTTCAAAGCTGCTGTTGTGGGAAACGTCCACAAGGAGGTAGCATTTCTCCATTCCCCAGTCCTGGTTCTAGGGCAGCAGAGCCTTTCTGGAAGTCATTGTCCTAGGTTGTAAATTAGAATGGAATTTGCCAGGAGAAATCCCCATAAGTTTATGTCTCATTACTTCTTCTTGGTTTTTAAAATTTTTTTAATCTGGGTAAAGTTTAGAATACTGTTTGTCCTAGGTGTACACAATCTGGTTCATTTGGACATTATGTATGTCTATTAATGTACAGATCCTCTTCCCATGTAAAATATTACACTGTTCCGTCGACCTCCCTTGTTATATGTTCGGTCTTTTTGATACATGTATATAATATGTATTTGAATATGTATAGTAACACTAATCTTCATTTCTCAATTTCCCCCCTCCTTTCCTTTTAGATGAGCATAGTTTGTGTTCTACGCCTGTGAGTGTCTTTCTCTTTAGAAATATGTTCATCTGTGTCAGTTATTAGATAATGCCATAAGTGATAATATAAGATATAGGTCTTTTGCTTTCCGACCTACTTCATGTTTTGTGATTATCTCCAGGCTCATCTATGGTGCCTCAAAGAGCAGTGCTTCAATGTTTTCCATGGCTAATATTCCATTGTGTACATGGACCACTTCTTCTTGGTGCATTCCTCTGTTGATGGACATTTTCGTTGCTTCCAAGTGTTGCCTATGGTAAATATTGCTGGAGTGCAGGATTGCCAGCCTGCGATTTTTGATTTTCATTTTCTCAGGTGATAGACCCAGCAGTGGGTATGATTGATTGATTGGTATGGTAGCTCAACGTTTACCTTTTCAAGGCACCTCAATTGTGCTTTCATTAGTGGCTCTTACCACGTCCCCCTTAGAATCGAGGGTACGCATTTCTCCACAATCACGTCAGCGTTTATCGTTTGCCGCATTTTTGTTGATGGCCATTCTGACTGGTGTGAGCTGATAGGTTTTTGTAATTTGGGTTTACATGTCTGTAAAAATTCCTACAATTCATCCTTTTTCCACGCCTTTTCCTTTTCTGTTAAAAGAAAAAAGAAAAAAGGTGTGAGTACAATATACCTCTTCAAATTTTCTTTTTGGAAGGTTGCACTCTAGAGTTTTTTGGTCGATTTTCGACCTCAGTATCTTTTGGAGGGCAGGTGTCATTTACAGACCTGCAATTGGTGAATATTTAGTGACCTTTTGCAGTGGGTTTAAAGCTGCTGCTGTGGGAAACGGCCACAAGGATGCAGCATTTCTCCATTCCCAAATCTGGGTACTAGGGCAGCAGAGCCGTTCTGGAAGTCGTTTGCCTAGGTTGTAAATTTGAATGGAATGTGCCAGGAGAACCCCCCATAAGTTTATGTCTCATTACTCCTAGTTGGTTGTTTTAATTTTTTCAATTGGGGTAATGGTTAGAATGTTGCTTGTCCAAGGTGTACATACTCTGGTTCATCTACATATTCTATATACCTATTTATGTAGAGATCCTCTTCCCGTGTAAATTATTACACAGTGTTCCGTAAACCTTCCTTGCTATATGGTCGGTCTTTTTGATATATGTATATAATATGTATTTGTATACATATGGTAACGCTAATCTTCATTTATCCATTCCCCCCCACCTTTCCTTGTAGATAAGCATAGTTTTTTTTAATAAGTCTGTGATTGACTTTCTCTGTGGAAATATGTTCATTTGTGTCAGTTACTAGAGAACGCGTATAAGTGATATCATAGGATATAGGACTTTTGCTTTCCGACTTACCTCATGTTCTGTGATTATCTCCAAGATCATCTATGGTGTCTCAAAGAGCAGTGTTTCATTGTTTTCCATGGCTAGTATTCATTGTGTACATGGGCCGCTTCTTCTTTTTCCTTTCATCTGTTGATGGACATTTTGGTTGCTTCACTGTCTTGTCTATTGTGAATAAGGCTGCAGTGCAGCTTTTGCAGCCCGGGTCTTCTTCACTCTGGTCTTCTCAGGTGAGAGGCCCATTGGTGCGCCTGCTGGATTGAATGGTACCTCAATTTTTCCTTTTCAACGCAGCTCCTTTCTGTTCTCATTATTAGCGTTTAACCCTTTTACATCTCACCAGCAGCTAGAGGGTACACAGTTCTCTAAAACCTCTTCAGCATTGATTGTTTGTAGACTTTTTGCCAACGGTCAGTCGACGGGTGTGAGTTGAAAACTTTTTGTAGATTAGATTGCATGAGTCTAATACTTCCTGAGGTTGAGCTTTTATCCATTTTCCTTTCTTTAAAAAGAGAGTGAGTAAAACTTACCTCTTCATACGAGCTTCGTGAACATTTTGCCTGTTTTGAATTTTTTTTATCCATTCCCTACTTCAGCACAATTTGAGGGCAGGTGTCCTTTACAGCCCTGAGTCCTTGTGAATGGTAAGTGACCATTAGCTGTGGGTTAAAAGCTGCTGTTGCGGGAATCGGCCACAAGGCGGCAGCATTTCTCCTTTACCAAATCTGGTTACTAGGGCAACAGAGCCTTAGTGGAAGTGGTGTTCTAGGTTGTAAATTAGAATGGAATGTGCGAGGAAAAAGCCCTTTAAGTTTATGTCTCATTACTTCTTGTTGGTATTTTTAACTTAATTTTTATTTTTTATCACAGCAAACTTGATTACAATGTTTTGTTTGTTCTAGGTGTGCAAGATGTGGTTCTTTCACACATATACATATATCTATTTTTCTTCGGATCCTTTTCCCATGTCTGTTACGACACAATGTTGAGTAGTCTTCTCTTGGTATAGCGTAGGTCTTTGGTGATTATATATTTCACATGTGTTTGTATCTCTCTGTTAACCTCAATACGGTAATGTATCCAATCCTCACACCTTTCCATTTGGTGAACCATAAGTTTTTTAAATGAATCTATGATAGTGTTTCTCTGTGGAAATACCTTTGTTTGTATCATTTTTTCGGTAACACCTATATGTGATAGGATAGGATATGTGTCTTTCGCTTTCTCACTTACTCCAAGCTGCGTGATTACTTCTAGACTCATCTATGGTGCTGCAAATGGCATTGTTTCATTTTTTCACTAGCTCATATTCCATCTGTACATGGAGCAGTTCTTCTTTGTCCACCCATCTGTCGTTGGACTTTTTGGTTACTTCCATATCTTGGCGATTGTTATACTATGCAATGCAGATTTGCGTACCTGTGTCCTTCCAATTCTGTCTTCTTAGGTTATAGGTCCAGGAATAGGTCTGCTGGGTCATATGGTAGCTCAATGTTTACCTTTTAAAGGCACCTCTATTCCGTTCTCTTTAGTGGCTCTTTCCAGGTTACGTCCCACTTAAAGCGGAGGGTATGCATTTCTTCCCAGCACCTTCAGCATTTATTCTTTGTAGTTTTTGCTGATGGTTATTCTGAGTGGTGTGAGCTGATACCTCTTTGTGGTTGAATTTGCATGTGTCTCATAATGCGTTGAAATTGAGCTGTAAGACATGTCCTTTTTATTTTTCCAGCTGTGATGAGAGCTTATTTCTTCAAAGTGTTTTCTTAAAGTATGTGTCACCATTTGAAATATTTTGGCCATGATCTCCCTCAAGACATTTTGAGGGCAGGTTTCATTTACAGCCCTGCAGTACTTGTTCATGTGAAGTGACCATTAGCTCAGGCTTTAAACCTGCTTTTGCAGGTAACGGCCAGAGAGCGGCAATCTTTCTACGTTCCCCTTGCTGGTACTAGGGAAACAGACCTACCGGCCAGTGGTGTTCTTCGGTTATAAATTAGAGTGCAATGTGCCCGGATAAACCCACAAATGTTGATGTCTCCTTGCTTTTCTTTGTTTTTAAATTTAATTTATATTTATTATTAGAGTAATATTCCATTGTGTACGTGGACCACTTCTTCTTGGTGCATTCCTCGGTTGATGGACATTTTCATTGCTTCCAAGTGCTGGCTATGGTAAATATTGCTGGCATACTGGTTTGCCAGCCTGTGACTTTTTGATTCTCATTTTCTCAGGTGATAGGCCAAGCAGTGGTTGTGATTGATGGACTGGTAGCTCAATGTTTCCCTTTTCAAAGCACCTACGTTGTGTTTTCGTTAGTGGCTCTTTACATGCCCCCCCTTACAGCCGAGGGTACGCATTTCTCCACACTCCCTTCACCGTTTATTTTTTGCAGCATTTTTCCTAATGGCCATTCTGACTGCTGTGAGCTGATAGGGTTTTGTAATATGGGTATGCATGTCATGAAAATTTTTAAAATTCATCATATTCCTACGCCTTTTTCTTTTCTCTTAAAAGAAAAAAACCGTGAGTACAATATAGCTCTTGAAATTGTCTTCTTCGAAGGTTGCCCTCTTCTGAATTTTTTGGTCGATTTTTGACCCCAGAAATTTTCTGGAGGCCAGGCGCAATTTACAGAACTGCAAGTTGGTGAAAATTTAGTGACCTTTTGCAGTGGGTTCAAAGCTGCTGTTGTGGGAAACGTCCACAAGGAGGTAGCATTTCTCCATTCCCCAGTCCTGGTTCTAGGGCAGCAGAGCCTTTCTGGAAGTCATTGTCCTAGGTTGTAAATTAGAATGGAATTTGCCAGGAGAAATCCCCATAAGTTTATGTCTCATTACTTCTTCTTGGTTTTTAAAATTTTTTTAATCTGGGTAAAGTTTAGAATACTGTTTGTCCTAGGTGTACACAATCTGGTTCATTTGGACATTATGTATGTCTATTAATGTACAGATCCTCTTCCCATGTAAAATATTACACTGTTCCGTCGACCTCCCTTGTTATATGTTCGGTCTTTTTGATACATGTATATAATATGTATTTGAATATGTATAGTAACACTAATCTTCATTTCTCAATTTCCCCCCTCCTTTCCTTTTAGATGAGCATAGTTTGTGTTCTACGCCTGTGAGTGTCTTTCTCTTTAGAAATATGTTCATCTGTGTCAGTTATTAGATAATGCCATAAGTGATAATATAAGATATAGGTCTTTTGCTTTCCGACCTACTTCATGTTTTGTGATTATCTCCAGGCTCATCTATGGTGCCTCAAAGAGCAGTGCTTCAATGTTTTCCATGGCTAATATTCCATTGTGTACATGGACCACTTCTTCTTGGTGCATTCCTCTGTTGATGGACATTTTCGTTGCTTCCAAGTGTTGCCTATGGTAAATATTGCTGGAGTGCAGGATTGCCAGCCTGCGATTTTTGATTTTCATTTTCTCAGGTGATAGACCCAGCAGTGGGTATGATTGATTGATTGGTATGGTAGCTCAACGTTTACCTTTTCAAGGCACCTCAATTGTGCTTTCATTAGTGGCTCTTACCACGTCCCCCTTAGAATCGAGGGTACGCATTTCTCCACAATCACGTCAGCGTTTATCGTTTGCCGCATTTTTGTTGATGGCCATTCTGACTGGTGTGAGCTGATAGGTTTTTGTAATTTGGGTTTACATGTCTGTAAAAATTCCTACAATTCATCCTTTTTCCACGCCTTTTCCTTTTCTGTTAAAAGAAAAAAGAAAAAAGGTGTGAGTACAATATACCTCTTCAAATTTTCTTTTTGGAAGGTTGCACTCTAGAGTTTTTTGGTCGATTTTCGACCTCAGTATCTTTTGGAGGGCAGGTGTCATTTACAGACCTGCAATTGGTGAATATTTAGTGACCTTTTGCAGTGGGTTTAAAGCTGCTGCTGTGGGAAACGGCCACAAGGATGCAGCATTTCTCCATTCCCAAATCTGGGTACTAGGGCAGCAGAGCCGTTCTGGAAGTCGTTTGCCTAGGTTGTAAATTTGAATGGAATGTGCCAGGAGAACCCCCCATAAGTTTATGTCTCATTACTCCTAGTTGGTTGTTTTAATTTTTTCAATTGGGGTAATGGTTAGAATGTTGCTTGTCCAAGGTGTACATACTCTGGTTCATCTACATATTCTATATACCTATTTATGTAGAGATCCTCTTCCCGTGTAAATTATTACACAGTGTTCCGTAAACCTTCCTTGCTATATGGTCGGTCTTTTTGATATATGTATATAATATGTATTTGTATACATATGGTAACGCTAATCTTCATTTATCCATTCCCCCCCACCTTTCCTTGTAGATAAGCATAGTTTTTTTTAATAAGTCTGTGATTGACTTTCTCTGTGGAAATATGTTCATTTGTGTCAGTTACTAGAGAACGCGTATAAGTGATATCATAGGATATAGGACTTTTGCTTTCCGACTTACCTCATGTTCTGTGATTATCTCCAAGATCATCTATGGTGTCTCAAAGAGCAGTGTTTCATTGTTTTCCATGGCTAGTATTCATTGTGTACATGGGCCGCTTCTTCTTTTTCCTTTCATCTGTTGATGGACATTTTGGTTGCTTCACTGTCTTGTCTATTGTGAATAAGGCTGCAGTGCAGCTTTTGCAGCCCGGGTCTTCTTCATTCTGGTCTTCTCAGGTGAGAGGCCCATTGGTGCGCCTGCTGGATTGAATGGTACCTCAATTTTTCCTTTTCAACGCAGCTCCTTTCTGTTCTCATTATTAGCGTTTAACCCTTTTACATCTCACCAGCAGCTAGAGGGTACACAGTTCTCTAAAACCTCTTCAGCATTGATTGTTTGTAGACTTTTTGCCAACGGTCAGTCGACGGGTGTGAGTTGAAAACTTTTTGTAGATTAGATTGCATGAGTCTAATACTTCCTGAGGTTGAGCTTTTATCCATTTTCCTTTCTTTAAAAAGAGAGTGAGTAAAACTTACCTCTTCATACGAGCTTCGTGAACATTTTGCCTGTTTTGAATTTTTTTTATCCATTCCCTACTTCAGCACAATTTGAGGGCAGGTGTCCTTTACAGCCCTGAGTCCTTGTGAATGGTAAGTGACCATTAGCTGTGGGTTAAAAGCTGCTGTTGCGGGAATCGGCCACAAGGCGGCAGCATTTCTCCTTTACCAAATCTGGTTACTAGGGCAACAGAGCCTTAGTGGAAGTGGTGTTCTAGGTTGTAAATTAGAATGGAATGTGCGAGGAAAAAGCCCTTTAAGTTTATGTCTCATTACTTCTTGTTGGTATTTTTAACTTAATTTTTATTTTTTATCACAGCAAACTTGATTACAATGTTTTGTTTGTTCTAGGTGTGCAAGATGTGGTTCTTTCACACATATACATATATCTATTTTTCTTCGGATCCTTTTCCCATGTCTGTTACGACACAATGTTGAGTAGTCTTCTCTTGGTATAGCGTAGGTCTTTGGTGATTATATATTTCACATGTGTTTGTATCTCTCTGTTAACCTCAATACGGTAATGTATCCAATCCTCACACCTTTCCATTTGGTGAACCATAAGTTTTTTAAATGAATCTATGATAGTGTTTCTCTGTGGAAATACCTTTGTTTGTATCATTTTTTCGGTAACACCTATATGTGATAGGATAGGATATGTGTCTTTCGCTTTCTCACTTACTCCAAGCTGCGTGATTACTTCTAGACTCATCTATGGTGCTGCAAATGGCATTGTTTCATTTTTTCACTAGCTCATATTCCATCTGTACATGGAGCAGTTCTTCTTTGTCCACCCATCTGTCGTTGGACTTTTTGGTTACTTCCATATCTTGGCGATTGTTATACTATGCAATGCAGATTTGCGTACCTGTGTCCTTCCAATTCTGTCTTCTTAGGTTATAGGTCCAGGAATAGGTCTGCTGGGTCATATGGTAGCTCAATGTTTACCTTTTAAAGGCACCTCTATTCCGTTCTCTTTAGTGGCTCTTTCCAGGTTACGTCCCACTTAAAGCGGAGGGTATGCATTTCTTCCCAGCACCTTCAGCATTTATTCTTTGTAGTTTTTGCTGATGGTTATTCTGAGTGGTGTGAGCTGATACCTCTTTGTGGTTGAATTTGCATGTGTCTCATAATGCGTTGAAATTGAGCTGTAAGACATGTCCTTTTTATTTTTCCAGCTGTGATGAGAGCTTATTTCTTCAAAGTGTTTTCTTAAAGTATGTGTCACCATTTGAAATATTTTGGCCATGATCTCCCTCAAGACATTTTGAGGGCAGGTTTCATTTACAGCCCTGCAGTACTTGTTCATGTGAAGTGACCATTAGCTCAGGCTTTAAACCTGCTTTTGCAGGTAACGGCCAGAGAGCGGCAATCTTTCTACGTTCCCCTTGCTGGTACTAGGGAAACAGACCTACCGGCCAGTGGTGTTCTTCGGTTATAAATTAGAGTGCAATGTGCCCGGATAAACCCACAAATGTTGATGTCTCCTTGCTTTTCTTTGTTTTTAAATTTAATTTATATTTATTATTAGAGTAATATTCCATTGTGTACGTGGACCACTTCTTCTTGGTGCATTCCTCGGTTGATGGACATTTTCATTGCTTCCAAGTGCTGGCTATGGTAAATATTGCTGGCATACTGGTTTGCCAGCCTGTGACTTTTTGATTCTCATTTTCTCAGGTGATAGGCCAAGCAGTGGTTGTGATTGATGGACTGGTAGCTCAATGTTTCCCTTTTCAAAGCACCTACGTTGTGTTTTCGTTAGTGGCTCTTTACATGCCCCCCCTTACAGCCGAGGGTACGCATTTCTCCACACTCCCTTCACCGTTTATTTTTTGCAGCATTTTTCCTAATGGCCATTCTGACTGCTGTGAGCTGATAGGGTTTTGTAATATGGGTATGCATGTCATGAAAATTTTTAAAATTCATCATATTCCTACGCCTTTTTCTTTTCTCTTAAAAGAAAAAAACCGTGAGTACAATATAGCTCTTGAAATTGTCTTCTTCGAAGGTTGCCCTCTTCTGAATTTTTTGGTCGATTTTTGACCCCAGAAATTTTCTGGAGGCCAGGCGCAATTTACAGAACTGCAAGTTGGTGAAAATTTAGTGACCTTTTGCAGTGGGTTCAAAGCTGCTGTTGTGGGAAACGTCCACAAGGAGGTAGCATTTCTCCATTCCCCAGTCCTGGTTCTAGGGCAGCAGAGCCTTTCTGGAAGTCATTGTCCTAGGTTGTAAATTAGAATGGAATTTGCCAGGAGAAATCCCCATAAGTTTATGTCTCATTACTTCTTCTTGGTTTTTAAAATTTTTTTAATCTGGGTAAAGTTTAGAATACTGTTTGTCCTAGGTGTACACAATCTGGTTCATTTGGACATTATGTATGTCTATTAATGTACAGATCCTCTTCCCATGTAAAATATTACACTGTTCCGTCGACCTCCCTTGTTATATGTTCGGTCTTTTTGATACATGTATATAATATGTATTTGAATATGTATAGTAACACTAATCTTCATTTCTCAATTTCCCCCCTCCTTTCCTTTTAGATGAGCATAGTTTGTGTTCTACGCCTGTGAGTGTCTTTCTCTTTAGAAATATGTTCATCTGTGTCAGTTATTAGATAATGCCATAAGTGATAATATAAGATATAGGTCTTTTGCTTTCCGACCTACTTCATGTTTTGTGATTATCTCCAGGCTCATCTATGGTGCCTCAAAGAGCAGTGCTTCAATGTTTTCCATGGCTAATATTCCATTGTGTACATGGACCACTTCTTCTTGGTGCATTCCTCTGTTGATGGACATTTTCGTTGCTTCCAAGTGTTGCCTATGGTAAATATTGCTGGAGTGCAGGATTGCCAGCCTGCGATTTTTGATTTTCATTTTCTCAGGTGATAGACCCAGCAGTGGGTATGATTGATTGATTGGTATGGTAGCTCAACGTTTACCTTTTCAAGGCACCTCAATTGTGCTTTCATTAGTGGCTCTTACCACGTCCCCCTTAGAATCGAGGGTACGCATTTCTCCACAATCACGTCAGCGTTTATCGTTTGCCGCATTTTTGTTGATGGCCATTCTGACTGGTGTGAGCTGATAGGTTTTTGTAATTTGGGTTTACATGTCTGTAAAAATTCCTACAATTCATCCTTTTTCCACGCCTTTTCCTTTTCTGTTAAAAGAAAAAAGAAAAAAGGTGTGAGTACAATATACCTCTTCAAATTTTCTTTTTGGAAGGTTGCACTCTAGAGTTTTTTGGTCGATTTTCGACCTCAGTATCTTTTGGAGGGCAGGTGTCATTTACAGACCTGCAATTGGTGAATATTTAGTGACCTTTTGCAGTGGGTTTAAAGCTGCTGTTGTGGGAAACGGCCACAAGGATGCAGCATTTCTCCATTCCCAAATCTGGGTACTAGGGCAGCAGAGCCGTTCTGGAAGTCGTTTGCCTAGGTTGTAAATTTGAATGGAATGTGCCAGGAGAACCCCCCATAAGTTTATGTCTCATTACTCCTAGTTGGTTGTTTTAATTTTTTCAATTGGGGTAATGGTTAGAATGTTGCTTGTCCAAGGTGTACATACTCTGGTTCATCTACATATTCTATATACCTATTTATGTAGAGATCCTCTTCCCGTGTAAATTATTACACAGTGTTCCGTAAACCTTCCTTGCTATATGGTCGGTCTTTTTGATATATGTATATAATATGTATTTGTATACATATGGTAACGCTAATCTTCATTTATCCATTCCCCCCCACCTTTCCTTGTAGATAAGCATAGTTTTTTTTAATAAGTCTGTGATTGACTTTCTCTGTGGAAATATGTTCATTTGTGTCAGTTACTAGAGAACGCGTATAAGTGATATCATAGGATATAGGACTTTTGCTTTCCGACTTACCTCATGTTCTGTGATTATCTCCAAGATCATCTATGGTGCCTCAAAGAGCAGTGTTTCATTGTTTTCCATGGCTAGTATTCATTGTGTACATGGGCCGCTTCTTCTTTTTCCTTTCATCTGTTGATGGACATTTTGGTTGCTTCACTGTCTTGTCTATTGTGAATAAGGCTGCAGTGCAGCTTTTGCAGCCCGGGTCTTCTTCATTCTGGTCTTCTCAGGTGAGAGGCCCATTGGTGCGCCTGCTGGATTGAATGGTACCTCAATTTTTCCTTTTCAACGCAGCTCCTTTCTGTTCTCATTATTAGCGTTTAACCCTTTTACATCTCACCAGCAGCTAGAGGGTACACAGTTCTCTAAAACCTCTTCAGCATTGATTGTTTGTAGACTTTTTGCCAACGGTCAGTCGACGGGTGTGAGTTGAAAACTTTTTGTAGATTAGATTGCATGAGTCTAATACTTCCTGAGGTTGAGCTTTTATCCATTTTCCTTTCTTTGAAAAGAGAGTGAGTAAAACTTACCTCTTCATACGAGCTTCGTGAACATTTTGCCTGTTTTGAATTTTTTTTATCCATTCCCTACTTCAGCACAATTTGAGGGCAGGTGTCCTTTACAGCCCTGAGTCCTTGTGAATGGTAAGTGACCATTAGCTGTGGGTTAAAAGCTGCTGTTGCGGGAATCGGCCACAAGGCGGCAGCATTTCTCCTTTACCAAATCTGGTTACTAGGGCAACAGAGCCTTAGTGGAAGTGGTGTTCTAGGTTGTAAATTAGAATGGAATGTGCGAGGAAAAAGCCCTTTAAGTTTATGTCTCATTACTTCTTGTTGGTATTTTTAACTTAATTTTTATTTTTTATCACAGCAAACTTGATTACAATGTTTTGTTTGTTCTAGGTGTGCAAGATGTGGTTCTTTCACACATATACATATATCTATTCTTCTTCGGATCCTTTTCCCATGTCTGTTACGACACAATGTTGAGTAGTCTTCTCTTGGTATAGCGTAGGTCTTTGGTGATTATATATTTCACATGTGTTTGTATCTCTCTGTTAACCTCAATACGGTAATGTATCCAATCCTCACACCTTTCCATTTGGTGAACCGTAAGTTTTTTAAATGAATCTATGATAGTGTTTCTCTGTGGAAATACCTTTGTTTGTATCATTTTTTCGGTAACACCTATATGTGATAGGATAGGATATGTGTCTTTCGCTTTCTCACTTACTCCAAGCTGCGTGATTACTTCTAGACTCATCTATGGTGCTGCAAATGGCATTGTTTCATTTTTTCACTAGCTCATATTCCATCTGTACATGGAGCAGTTCTTCTTTGTCCACCCATCTGTCGTTGGACTTTTTGGTTACTTCCATATCTTGGCGATTGTTATACTATGCAATGCAGATTTGCGTACCTGTGTCCTTCCAATTCTGTCTTCTTAGGTTATAGGTCCAGGAATAGGTCTGCTGGGTCATATGGTAGCTCAATGTTTACCTTTTAAAGGCACCTCTATTCCGTTCTCTTTAGTGGCTCTTTCCAGGTTACGTCCCACTTAAAGCGGAGGGTATGCATTTCTTCCCAGCACCTTCAGCATTTATTCTTTGTAGTTTTTGCTGATGGTTATTCTGAGTGGTGTGAGCTGATACCTCTTTGTGGTTGAATTTGCATGTGTCTCATAATGCGTTGAAATTGAGCTGTAAGACATGTCCTTTTTATTTTTCCAGCTGTGATGAGAGCTTATTTCTTCAAAGTGTTTTCTTAAAGTATGTGTCACCATTTGAAATATTTTGGCCATGATCTCCCTCAAGACATTTTGAGGGCAGGTTTCATTTACAGCCCTGCAGTACTTGTTCATGTGAAGTGACCATTAGCTCAGGCTTTAAACCTGCTTTTGCAGGTAACGGCCAGAGAGCGGCAATCTTTCTACGTTCCCCTTGCTGGTACTAGGGAAACAGACCTACCGGCCAGTGGTGTTCTTCGGTTATAAATTAGAGTGCAATGTGCCCGGATAAACCCACAAATGTTGATGTCTCCTTGCTTTTCTTTGTTTTTAAATTTAATTTATATTTATTATTAGAGTAATATTCCATTGTGTACGTGGACCACTTCTTCTTGGTGCATTCCTCGGTTGATGGACATTTTCATTGCTTCCAAGTGCTGGCTATGGTAAATATTGCTGGCATACTGGTTTGCCAGCCTGTGACTTTTTGATTCTCATTTTCTCAGGTGATAGGCCAAGCAGTGGTTGTGATTGATGGACTGGTAGCTCAATGTTTCCCTTTTCAAAGCACCTACGTTGTGTTTTCGTTAGTGGCTCTTTACATGCCCCCCCTTACAGCCGAGGGTACGCATTTCTCCACACTCCCTTCACCGTTTATTTTTTGCAGCATTTTTCCTAATGGCCATTCTGACTGCTGTGAGCTGATAGGGTTTTGTAATATGGGTATGCATGTCATGAAAATTTTTAAAATTCATCATATTCCTACGCCTTTTTCTTTTCTCTTAAAAGAAAAAAACCGTGAGTACAATATAGCTCTTGAAATTGTCTTCTTCGAAGGTTGCCCTCTTCTGAATTTTTTGGTCGATTTTTGACCCCAGAAATTTTCTGGAGGCCAGGCGCAATTTACAGAACTGCAAGTTGGTGAAAATTTAGTGACCTTTTGCAGTGGGTTCAAAGCTGCTGTTGTGGGAAACGTCCACAAGGAGGTAGCATTTCTCCATTCCCCAGTCCTGGTTCTAGGGCAGCAGAGCCTTTCTGGAAGTCATTGTCCTAGGTTGTAAATTAGAATGGAATTTGCCAGGAGAAATCCCCATAAGTTTATGTCTCATTACTTCTTCTTGGTTTTTAAAATTTTTTTAATCTGGGTAAAGTTTAGAATACTGTTTGTCCTAGGTGTACACAATCTGGTTCATTTGGACATTATGTATGTCTATTAATGTACAGATCCTCTTCCCATGTAAAATATTACACTGTTCCGTCGACCTCCCTTGTTATATGTTCGGTCTTTTTGATACATGTATATAATATGTATTTGAATATGTATAGTAACACTAATCTTCATTTCTCAATTTCCCCCCTCCTTTCCTTTTAGATGAGCATAGTTTGTGTTCTACGCCTGTGAGTGTCTTTCTCTTTAGAAATATGTTCATCTGTGTCAGTTATTAGATAATGCCATAAGTGATAATATAAGATATAGGTCTTTTGCTTTCCGACCTACTTCATGTTTTGTGATTATCTCCAGGCTCATCTATGGTGCCTCAAAGAGCAGTGCTTCAATGTTTTCCATGGCTAATATTCCATTGTGTACATGGACCACTTCTTCTTGGTGCATTCCTCTGTTGATGGACATTTTCGTTGCTTCCAAGTGTTGCCTATGGTAAATATTGCTGGAGTGCAGGATTGCCAGCCTGCGATTTTTGATTTTCATTTTCTCAGGTGATAGACCCAGCAGTGGGTATGATTGATTGATTGGTATGGTAGCTCAACGTTTACCTTTTCAAGGCACCTCAATTGTGCTTTCATTAGTGGCTCTTACCACGTCCCCCTTAGAATCGAGGGTACGCATTTCTCCACAATCACGTCAGCGTTTATCGTTTGCCGCATTTTTGTTGATGGCCATTCTGACTGGTGTGAGCTGATAGGTTTTTGTAATTTGGGTTTACATGTCTGTAAAAATTCCTACAATTCATCCTTTTTCCACGCCTTTTCCTTTTCTGTTAAAAGAAAAAAGAAAAAAGGTGTGAGTACAATATACCTCTTCAAATTTTCTTTTTGGAAGGTTGCACTCTAGAGTTTTTTGGTCGATTTTCGACCTCAGTATCTTTTGGAGGGCAGGTGTCATTTACAGACCTGCAATTGGTGAATATTTAGTGACCTTTTGCAGTGGGTTTAAAGCTGCTGCTGTGGGAAACGGCCACAAGGATGCAGCATTTCTCCATTCCCAAATCTGGGTACTAGGGCAGCAGAGCCGTTCTGGAAGTCGTTTGCCTAGGTTGTAAATTTGAATGGAATGTGCCAGGAGAACCCCCCATAAGTTTATGTCTCATTACTCCTAGTTGGTTGTTTTAATTTTTTCAATTGGGGTAATGGTTAGAATGTTGCTTGTCCAAGGTGTACATACTCTGGTTCATCTACATATTCTATATACCTATTTATGTAGAGATCCTCTTCCCGTGTAAATTATTACACAGTGTTCCGTAAACCTTCCTTGCTATATGGTCGGTCTTTTTGATATATGTATATAATATGTATTTGTATACATATGGTAACGCTAATCTTCATTTATCCATTCCCCCCCACCTTTCCTTGTAGATAAGCATAGTTTTTTTTAATAAGTCTGTGATTGACTTTCTCTGTGGAAATATGTTCATTTGTGTCAGTTACTAGAGAACGCGTATAAGTGATATCATAGGATATAGGACTTTTGCTTTCCGACTTACCTCATGTTCTGTGATTATCTCCAAGATCATCTATGGTGTCTCAAAGAGCAGTGTTTCATTGTTTTCCATGGCTAGTATTCATTGTGTACATGGGCCGCTTCTTCTTTTTCCTTTCATCTGTTGATGGACATTTTGGTTGCTTCACTGTCTTGTCTATTGTGAATAAGGCTGCAGTGCAGCTTTTGCAGCCCGGGTCTTCTTCACTCTGGTCTTCTCAGGTGAGAGGCCCATTGGTGCGCCTGCTGGATTGAATGGTACCTCAATTTTTCCTTTTCAACGCAGCTCCTTTCTGTTCTCATTATTAGCGTTTAACCCTTTTACATCTCACCAGCAGCTAGAGGGTACACAGTTCTCTAAAACCTCTTCAGCATTGATTGTTTGTAGACTTTTTGCCAACGGTCAGTCGACGGGTGTGAGTTGAAAACTTTTTGTAGATTAGATTGCATGAGTCTAATACTTCCTGAGGTTGAGCTTTTATCCATTTTCCTTTCTTTGAAAAGAGAGTGAGTAAAACTTACCTCTTCATACGAGCTTCGTGAACATTTTGCCTGTTTTGAATTTTTTTTATCCATTCCCTACTTCAGCACAATTTGAGGGCAGGTGTCCTTTACAGCCCTGAGTCCTTGTGAATGGTAAGTGACCATTAGCTGTGGGTTAAAAGCTGCTGTTGCGGGAATCGGCCACAAGGCGGCAGCATTTCTCCTTTACCAAATCTGGTTACTAGGGCAACAGAGCCTTAGTGGAAGTGGTGTTCTAGGTTGTAAATTAGAATGGAATGTGCGAGGAAAAAGCCCTTTAAGTTTATGTCTCATTACTTCTTGTTGGTATTTTTAACTTAATTTTTATTTTTTATCACAGCAAACTTGATTACAATGTTTTGTTTGTTCTAGGTGTGCAAGATGTGGTTCTTTCACACATATACATATATCTATTCTTCTTCGGATCCTTTTCCCATGTCTGTTACGACACAATGTTGAGTAGTCTTCTCTTGGTATAGCGTAGGTCTTTGGTGATTATATATTTCACATGTGTTTGTATCTCTCTGTTAACCTCAATACGGTAATGTATCCAATCCTCACACCTTTCCATTTGGTGAACCATAAGTTTTTTAAATGAATCTATGATAGTGTTTCTCTGTGGAAATACCTTTGTTTGTATCATTTTTTCGGTAACACCTATATGTGATAGGATAGGATATGTGTCTTTCGCTTTCTCACTTACTCCAAGCTGCGTGATTACTTCTAGACTCATCTATGGTGCTGCAAATGGCATTGTTTCATTTTTTCACTAGCTCATATTCCATCTGTACATGGAGCAGTTCTTCTTTGTCCACCCATCTGTCGTTGGACTTTTTGGTTACTTCCATATCTTGGCGATTGTTATACTATGCAATGCAGATTTGCGTACCTGTGTCCTTCCAATTCTGTCTTCTTAGGTTATAGGTCCAGGAATAGGTCTGCTGGGTCATATGGTAGCTCAATGTTTACCTTTTAAAGGCACCTCTATTCCGTTCTCTTTAGTGGCTCTTTCCAGGTTACGTCCCACTTAAAGCGGAGGGTATGCATTTCTTCCCAGCACCTTCAGCATTTATTCTTTGTAGTTTTTGCTGATGGTTATTCTGAGTGGTGTGAGCTGATACCTCTCTGTGGTTGAATTTGCATGTGTCTCATAATGCGTTGAAATTGAGCTGTAAGACATGTCCTTTTTATTTTTCCAGCTGTGATGAGAGCTTATTTCTTCAAAGTGTTTTCTTAAAGTATGTGTCACCATTTGAAATATTTTGGCCATGATCTCCCTCAAGACATTTTGAGGGCAGGTTTCATTTACAGCCCTGCAGTACTTGTTCATGTGAAGTGACCATTAGCTCAGGCTTTAAACCTGCTTTTGCAGGTAACGGCCAGAGAGCGGCAATCTTTCTACGTTCCCCTTGCTGGTACTAGGGAAACAGACCTACCGGCCAGTGGTGTTCTTCGGTTATAAATTAGAGTGCAATGTGCCCGGATAAACCCACAAATGTTGATGTCTCCTTGCTTTTCTTTGTTTTTAAATTTAATTTATATTTATTATTAGAGTAATATCCCATTGTGTACGTGGACCACTTCTTCTTGGTCCATTCCTCGGTTGATGGACATTTTCATTGCTTCCAAGTGCTGGCTATGGTAAATATTGCTGGCATACTGGTTTGCCAGCCTGTGACTTTTTGATTCTCATTTTCTCAGGTGATAGGCCAAGCAGTGGTTGTGATTGATGGACTGGTAGCTCAATGTTTCCCTTTTCAAAGCACCTACGTTGTGTTTTCGTTAGTGGCTCTTTACATGCCCCCCCTTACAGCCGAGGGTACGCATTTCTCCACACTCCCTTCACCGTTTATTTTTTGCAGCATTTTTCCTAATGGCCATTCTGACTGCTGTGTGCTGATAGGGTTTTGTAATATGGGTATGCATGTCATGAAAATTTTTAAAATTCATCATATTCCTACGCCTTTTTCTTTTCTCTTAAAAGAAAAAAACCGTGAGTACAATATAGCTCTTGAAATTGTCTTCTTCGAAGGTTGCCCTCTTCTGAATTTTTTGGTCGATTTTTGACCCCAGAAATTTTCTGGAGGCCAGGCGCAATTTACAGAACTGCAAGTTGGTGAAAATTTAGTGACCTTTTGCAGTGGGTTCAAAGCTGCTGTTGTGGGAAACGTCCACAAGGAGGTAGCATTTCTCCATTCCCCAGTCCTGGTTCTAGGGCAGCAGAGCCTTTCTGGAAGTCATTGTCCTAGGTTGTAAATTAGAATGGAATTTGCCAGGAGAAATCCCCATAAGTTTATGTCTCATTACTTCTTCTTGGTTTTTAAAATTTTTTTAATCTGGGTAAAGTTTAGAATACTGTTTGTCCTAGGTGTACACAATCTGGTTCATTTGGACATTATGTATGTCTATTAATGTACAGATCCTCTTCCCATGTAAAATATTACACTGTTCCGTCGACCTCCCTTGTTATATGTTCGGTCTTTTTGATACATGTATATAATATGTATTTGAATATGTATAGTAACACTAATCTTCATTTCTCAATTTCCCCCCTCCTTTCCTTTTAGATGAGCATAGTTTGTGTTCTACGCCTGTGAGTGTCTTTCTCTTTAGAAATATGTTCATCTGTGTCAGTTATTAGATAATGCCATAAGTGATAATATAAGATATAGGTCTTTTGCTTTCCGACCTACTTCATGTTTTGTGATTATCTCCAGGCTCATCTATGGTGCCTCAAAGAGCAGTGCTTCAATGTTTTCCATGGCTAATATTCCATTGTGTACATGGACCACTTCTTCTTGGTGCATTCCTCTGTTGATGGACATTTTCGTTGCTTCCAAGTGTTGCCTATGGTAAATATTGCTGGAGTGCAGGATTGCCAGCCTGCGATTTTTGATTTTCATTTTCTCAGGTGATAGACCCAGCAGTGGGTATGATTGATTGATTGGTATGGTAGCTCAACGTTTACCTTTTCAAGGCACCTCAATTGTGCTTTCATTAGTGGCTCTTACCACGTCCCCCTTAGAATCGAGGGTACGCATTTCTCCACAATCACGTCAGCGTTTATCGTTTGCCGCATTTTTGTTGATGGCCATTCTGACTGGTGTGAGCTGATAGGTTTTTGTAATTTGGGTTTACATGTCTGTAAAAATTCCTACAATTCATCCTTTTTCCATGCCTTTTCCTTTTCTGTTAAAAGAAAAAAGAAAAAAGGTGTGAGTACAATATACCTCTTCAAATTTTCTTTTTGGAAGGTTGCACTCTAGAGTTTTTTGGTCGATTTTCGACCTCAGTATCTTTTGGAGGGCAGGTGTCATTTACAGACCTGCAATTGGTGAATATTTAGTGACCTTTTGCAGTGGGTTTAAAGCTGCTGCTGTGGGAAACGGCCACAAGGATGCAGCATTTCTCCATTCCCAAATCTGGGTACTAGGGCAGCAGAGCCGTTCTGGAAGTCGTTTGCCTAGGTTGTAAATTTGAATGGAATGTGCCAGGAGAACCCCCCATAAGTTTATGTCTCATTACTCCTAGTTGGTTGTTTTAATTTTTTCAATTGGGGTAATGGTTAGAATGTTGCTTGTCCAAGGTGTACATACTCTGGTTCATCTACATATTCTATATACCTATTTATGTAGAGATCCTCTTCCCGTGTAAATTATTACACAGTGTTCCGTAAACCTTCCTTGCTATATGGTCGGTCTTTTTGATATATGTATATAATATGTATTTGTATACATATGGTAACGCTAATCTTCATTTATCCATTCCCCCCCACCTTTCCTTGTAGATAAGCATAGTTTTTTTTAATAAGTCTGTGATTGACTTTCTCTGTGGAAATATGTTCATTTGTGTCAGTTACTAGAGAACGCGTATAAGTGATATCATAGGATATAGGACTTTTGCTTTCCGACTTACCTCATGTTCTGTGATTATCTCCAAGATCATCTATGGTGTCTCAAAGAGCAGTGTTTCATTGTTTTCCATGGCTAGTATTCATTGTGTACATGGGCCGCTTCTTCTTTTTCCTTTCATCTGTTGATGGACATTTTGGTTGCTTCACTGTCTTGTCTATTGTGAATAAGGCTGCAGTGCAGCTTTTGCAGCCCGGGTCTTCTTCATTCTGGTCTTCTCAGGTGAGAGGCCCATTGGTGCGCCTGCTGGATTGAATGGTACCTCAATTTTTCCTTTTCAACGCAGCTCCTTTCTGTTCTCATTATTAGCGTTTAACCCTTTTACATCTCACCAGCAGCTAGAGGGTACACAGTTCTCTAAAACCTCTTCAGCATTGATTGTTTGTAGACTTTTTGCCAACGGTCAGTCGACGGGTGTGAGTTGAAAACTTTTTGTAGATTAGATTGCATGAGTCTAATACTTCCTGAGGTTGAGCTTTTATCCATTTTCCTTTCTTTAAAAAGAGAGTGAGTAAAACTTACCTCTTCATACGAGCTTCGTGAACATTTTGCCTGTTTTGAATTTTTTTTATCCATTCCCTACTTCAGCACAATTTGAGGGCAGGTGTCCTTTACAGCCCTGAGTCCTTGTGAATGGTAAGTGACCATTAGCTGTGGGTTAAAAGCTGCTGTTGCGGGAATCGGCCACAAGGCGGCAGCATTTCTCCTTTACCAAATCTGGTTACTAGGGCAACAGAGCCTTAGTGGAAGTGGTGTTCTAGGTTGTAAATTAGAATGGAATGTGCGAGGAAAAAGCCCTTTAAGTTTATGTCTCATTACTTCTTGTTGGTATTTTTAACTTAATTTTTATTTTTTATCACAGCAAACTTGATTACAATGTTTTGTTTGTTCTAGGTGTGCAAGATGTGGTTCTTTCACACATATACATATATCTATTTTTCTTCGGATCCTTTTCCCATGTCTGTTACGACACAATGTTGAGTAGTCTTCTCTTGGTATAGCGTAGGTCTTTGGTGATTATATATTTCACATGTGTTTGTATCTCTCTGTTAACCTCAATACGGTAATGTATCCAATCCTCACACCTTTCCATTTGGTGAACCATAAGTTTTTTAAATGAATCTATGATAGTGTTTCTCTGTGGAAATACCTTTGTTTGTATCATTTTTTCGGTAACACCTATATGTGATAGGATAGGATATGTGTCTTTCGCTTTCTCACTTACTCCAAGCTGCGTGATTACTTCTAGACTCATCTATGGTGCTGCAAATGGCATTGTTTCATTTTTTCACTAGCTCATATTCCATCTGTACATGGAGCAGTTCTTCTTTGTCCACCCATCTGTCGTTGGACTTTTTGGTTACTTCCATATCTTGGCGATTGTTATACTATGCAATGCAGATTTGCGTACCTGTGTCCTTCCAATTCTGTCTTCTTAGGTTATAGGTCCAGGAATAGGTCTGCTGGGTCATATGGTAGCTCAATGTTTACCTTTTAAAGGCACCTCTATTCCGTTCTCTTTAGTGGCTCTTTCCAGGTTACGTCCCACTTAAAGCGGAGGGTATGCATTTCTTCCCAGCACCTTCAGCATTTATTCTTTGTAGTTTTTGCTGATGGTTATTCTGAGTGGTGTGAGCTGATACCTCTTTGTGGTTGAATTTGCATGTGTCTCATAATGCGTTGAAATTGAGCTGTAAGACATGTCCTTTTTATTTTTCCAGCTGTGATGAGAGCTTATTTCTTCAAAGTGTTTTCTTAAAGTATGTGTCACCATTTGAAATATTTTGGCCATGATCTCCCTCAAGACATTTTGAGGGCAGGTTTCATTTACAGCCCTGCAGTACTTGTTCATGTGAAGTGACCATTAGCTCAGGCTTTAAACCTGCTTTTGCAGGTAACGGCCAGAGAGCGGCAATCTTTCTACGTTCCCCTTGCTGGTACTAGGGAAACAGACCTACCGGCCAGTGGTGTTCTTCGGTTATAAATTAGAGTGCAATGTGCCCGGATAAACCCACAAATGTTGATGTCTCCTTGCTTTTCTTTGTTTTTAAATTTAATTTATATTTATTATTAGAGTAATATTCCATTGTGTACGTGGACCACTTCTTCTTGGTGCATTCCTCGGTTGATGGACATTTTCATTGCTTCCAAGTGCTGGCTATGGTAAATATTGCTGGCATACTGGTTTGCCAGCCTGTGACTTTTTGATTCTCATTTTCTCAGGTGATAGGCCAAGCAGTGGTTGTGATTGATGGACTGGTAGCTCAATGTTTCCCTTTTCAAAGCACCTACGTTGTGTTTTCGTTAGTGGCTCTTTACATGCCCCCCCTTACAGCCGAGGGTACGCATTTCTCCACACTCCCTTCACCGTTTATTTTTTGCAGCATTTTTCCTAATGGCCATTCTGACTGCTGTGAGCTGATAGGGTTTTGTAATATGGGTATGCATGTCATGAAAATTTTTAAAATTCATCATATTCCTACGCCTTTTTCTTTTCTCTTAAAAGAAAAAAACCGTGAGTACAATATAGCTCTTGAAATTGTCTTCTTCGAAGGTTGCCCTCTTCTGAATTTTTTGGTCGATTTTTGACCCCAGAAATTTTCTGGAGGCCAGGCGCAATTTACAGAACTGCAAGTTGGTGAAAATTTAGTGACCTTTTGCAGTGGGTTCAAAGCTGCTGTTGTGGGAAACGTCCACAAGGAGGTAGCATTTCTCCATTCCCCAGTCCTGGTTCTAGGGCAGCAGAGCCTTTCTGGAAGTCATTGTCCTAGGTTGTAAATTAGAATGGAATTTGCCAGGAGAAATCCCCATAAGTTTATGTCTCATTACTTCTTCTTGGTTTTTAAAATTTTTTTTAATCTGGGTAAAGTTTAGAATACTGTTTGTCCTAGGTGTACACAATCTGGTTCATTTGGACATTATGTATGTCTATTAATGTACAGATCCTCTTCCCATGTAAAATATTACACTGTTCCGTCGACCTCCCTTGTTATATGTTCGGTCTTTTTGATACATGTATATAATATGTATTTGAATATGTATAGTAACACTAATCTTCATTTCTCAATTTCCCCCCTCCTTTCCTTTTAGATGAGCATAGTTTGTGTTCTACGCCTGTGAGTGTCTTTCTCTTTAGAAATATGTTCATCTGTGTCAGTTATTAGATAATGCCATAAGTGATAATATAAGATATAGGTCTTTTGCTTTCCGACCTACTTCATGTTTTGTGATTATCTCCAGGCTCATCTATGGTGCCTCAAAGAGCAGTGCTTCAATGTTTTCCATGGCTAATATTCCATTGTGTACATGGACCACTTCTTCTTGGTGCATTCCTCTGTTGATGGACATTTTCGTTGCTTCCAAGTGTTGCCTATGGTAAATATTGCTGGAGTGCAGGATTGCCAGCCTGCGATTTTTGATTTTCATTTTCTCAGGTGATAGACCCAGCAGTGGGTATGATTGATTGATTGGTATGGTAGCTCAACGTTTACCTTTTCAAGGCACCTCAATTGTGCTTTCATTAGTGGCTCTTACCACGTCCCCCTTAGAATCGAGGGTACGCATTTCTCCACAATCACGTCAGCGTTTATCGTTTGCCGCATTTTTGTTGATGGCCATTCTGACTGGTGTGAGCTGATAGGTTTTTGTAATTTGGGTTTACATGTCTGTAAAAATTCCTACAATTCATCCTTTTTCCACGCCTTTTCCTTTTCTGTTAAAAGAAAAAAGAAAAAAGGTGTGAGTACAATATACCTCTTCAAATTTTCTTTTTGGAAGGTTGCACTCTAGAGTTTTTTGGTCGATTTTCGACCTCAGTATCTTTTGGAGGGCAGGTGTCATTTACAGACCTGCAATTGGTGAATATTTAGTGACCTTTTGCAGTGGGTTTAAAGCTGCTGCTGTGGGAAACGGCCACAAGGATGCAGCATTTCTCCATTCCCAAATCTGGGTACTAGGGCAGCAGAGCCGTTCTGGAAGTCGTTTGCCTAGGTTGTAAATTTGAATGGAATGTGCCAGGAGAACCCCCCATAAGTTTATGTCTCATTACTCCTAGTTGGTTGTTTTAATTTTTTCAATTGGGGTAATGGTTAGAATGTTGCTTGTCCAAGGTGTACATACTCTGGTTCATCTACATATTCTATATACCTATTTATGTAGAGATCCTCTTCCCGTGTAAATTATTACACAGTGTTCCGTAAACCTTCCTTGCTATATGGTCGGTCTTTTTGATATATGTATATAATATGTATTTGTATACATATGGTAACGCTAATCTTCATTTATCCATTCCCCCCCACCTTTCCTTGTAGATAAGCATAGTTTTTTTTAATAAGTCTGTGATTGACTTTCTCTGTGGAAATATGTTCATTTGTGTCAGTTACTAGAGAACGCGTATAAGTGATATCATAGGATATAGGACTTTTGCTTTCCGACTTACCTCATGTTCTGTGATTATCTCCAAGATCATCTATGGTGCCTCAAAGAGCAGTGTTTCATTGTTTTCCATGGCTAGTATTCATTGTGTACATGGGCCGCTTCTTCTTTTTCCTTTCATCTGTTGATGGACATTTTGGTTGCTTCACTGTCTTGTCTATTGTGAATAAGGCTGCAGTGCAGCTTTTGCAGCCCGGGTCTTCTTCATTCTGGTCTTCTCAGGTGAGAGGCCCATTGGTGCGCCTGCTGGATTGAATGGTACCTCAATTTTTCCTTTTCAACGCAGCTCCTTTCTGTTCTCATTATTAGCGTTTAACCCTTTTACATCTCACCAGCAGCTAGAGGGTACACAGTTCTCTAAAACCTCTTCAGCATTGATTGTTTGTAGACTTTTTGCCAACGGTCAGTCGACGGGTGTGAGTTGAAAACTTTTTGTAGATTAGATTGCATGAGTCTAATACTTCCTGAGGTTGAGCTTTTATCCATTTTCCTTTCTTTGAAAAGAGAGTGAGTAAAACTTACCTCTTCATACGAGCTTCGTGAACATTTTGCCTGTTTTGAATTTTTTTTATCCATTCCCTACTTCAGCACAATTTGAGGGCAGGTGTCCTTTACAGCCCTGAGTCCTTGTGAATGGTAAGTGACCATTAGCTGTGGGTTAAAAGCTGCTGTTGCGGGAATCGGCCACAAGGCGGCAGCATTTCTCCTTTACCAAATCTGGTTACTAGGGCAACAGAGCCTTAGTGGAAGTGGTGTTCTAGGTTGTAAATTAGAATGGAATGTGCGAGGAAAAAGCCCTTTAAGTTTATGTCTCATTACTTCTTGTTGGTATTTTTAACTTAATTTTTATTTTTTATCACAGCAAACTTGATTACAATGTTTTGTTTGTTCTAGGTGTGCAAGATGTGGTTCTTTCACACATATACATATATCTATTCTTCTTCGGATCCTTTTCCCATGTCTGTTACGACACAATGTTGAGTAGTCTTCTCTTGGTATAGCGTAGGTCTTTGGTGATTATATATTTCACATGTGTTTGTATCTCTCTGTTAACCTCAATACGGTAATGTATCCAATCCTCACACCTTTCCATTTGGTGAACCGTAAGTTTTTTAAATGAATCTATGATAGTGTTTCTCTGTGGAAATACCTTTGTTTGTATCATTTTTTCGGTAACACCTATATGTGATAGGATAGGATATGTGTCTTTCGCTTTCTCACTTACTCCAAGCTGCGTGATTACTTCTAGACTCATCTATGGTGCTGCAAATGGCATTGTTTCATTTTTTCACTAGCTCATATTCCATCTGTACATGGAGCAGTTCTTCTTTCTCCACCCATCTGTCGTTGGACTTTTTGGTTACTTCCATATCTTGGCGATTGTTATACTATGCAATGCAGATTTGCGTACCTGTGTCCTTCCAATTCTGTCTTCTTAGGTTATAGGTCCAGGAATAGGTCTGCTGGGTCATATGGTAGCTCAATGTTTACCTTTTAAAGGCACCTCTATTCCGTTCTCTTTAGTGGCTCTTTCCAGGTTACGTCCCACTTAAAGCGGAGGGTATGCATTTCTTCCCAGCACCTTCAGCATTTATTCTTTGTAGTTTTTGCTGATGGTTATTCTGAGTGGTGTGAGCTGATACCTCTCTGTGGTTGAATTTGCATGTGTCTCATAATGCGTTGAAATTGAGCTGTAAGACATGTCCTTTTTATTTTTCCAGCTGTGATGAGAGCTTATTTCTTCAAAGTGTTTTCTTAAAGTATGTGTCACCATTTGAAATATTTTGGCCATGATCTCCCTCAAGACATTTTGAGGGCAGGTTTCATTTACAGCCCTGCAGTACTTGTTCATGTGAAGTGACCATTAGCTCAGGCTTTAAACCTGCTTTTGCAGGTAACGGCCAGAGAGCGGCAATCTTTCTACGTTCCCCTTGCTGGTACTAGGGAAACAGACCTACCGGCCAGTGGTGTTCTTCGGTTATAAATTAGAGTGCAATGTGCCCGGATAAACCCACAAATGTTGATGTCTCCTTGTTTTTCTTTGTTTTTAAATTTAATTTATATTTATTATTAGAGTAATATCCCATTGTGTACGTGGACCACTTCTTCTTGGTGCATTCCTCGGTTGATGGACATTTTCATTGCTTCCAAGTGCTGGCTATGGTAAATATTGCTGGCATACTGGTTTGCCAGCCTGTGACTTTTTGATTCTCATTTTCTCAGGTGATAGGCCAAGCAGTGGTTGTGATTGATGGACTGGTAGCTCAATGTTTCCCTTTTCAAAGCACCTACGTTGTGTTTTCGTTAGTGGCTCTTTACATGCCCCCCCTTACAGCCGAGGGTACGCATTTCTCCACACTCCCTTCACCGTTTATTTTTTGCAGCATTTTTCCTAATGGCCATTCTGACTGCTGTGTGCTGATAGGGTTTTGTAATATGGGTATGCATGTCATGAAAATTTTTAAAATTCATCATATTCCTACGCCTTTTTCTTTTCTCTTAAAAGAAAAAAACCGTGAGTACAATATAGCTCTTGAAATTGTCTTCTTCGAAGGTTGCCCTCTTCTGAATTTTTTGGTCGATTTTTGACCCCAGAAATTTTCTGGAGGCCAGGCGCAATTTACAGAACTGCAAGTTGGTGAAAATTTAGTGACCTTTTGCAGTGGGTTCAAAGCTGCTGTTGTGGGAAACGTCCACAAGGAGGTAGCATTTCTCCATTCCCCAGTCCTGGTTCTAGGGCAGCAGAGCCTTTCTGGAAGTCATTGTCCTAGGTTGTAAATTAGAATGGAATTTGCCAGGAGAAATCCCCATAAGTTTATGTCTCATTACTTCTTCTTGGTTTTTAAAATTTTTTTAATCTGGGTAAAGTTTAGAATACTGTTTGTCCTAGGTGTACACAATCTGGTTCATTTGGACATTATGTATGTCTATTAATGTACAGATCCTCTTCCCATGTAAAATATTACACTGTTCCGTCGACCTCCCTTGTTATATGTTCGGTCTTTTTGATACATGTATATAATATGTATTTGAATATGTATAGTAACACTAATCTTCATTTCTCAATTTCCCCCCTCCTTTCCTTTTAGATGAGCATAGTTTGTGTTCTACGCCTGTGAGTGTCTTTCTCTTTAGAAATATGTTCATCTGTGTCAGTTATTAGATAATGCCATAAGTGATAATATAAGATATAGGTCTTTTGCTTTCCGACCTACTTCATGTTTTGTGATTATCTCCAGGCTCATCTATGGTGCCTCAAAGAGCAGTGCTTCAATGTTTTCCATGGCTAATATTCCATTGTGTACATGGACCACTTCTTCTTGGTGCATTCCTCTGTTGATGGACATTTTCGTTGCTTCCAAGTGTTGCCTATGGTAAATATTGCTGGAGTGCAGGATTGCCAGCCTGCGATTTTTGATTTTCATTTTCTCAGGTGATAGACCCAGCAGTGGGTATGATTGATTGATTGGTATGGTAGCTCAACGTTTACCTTTTCAAGGCACCTCAATTGTGCTTTCATTAGTGGCTCTTACCACGTCCCCCTTAGAATCGAGGGTACGCATTTCTCCACAATCACGTCAGCGTTTATCGTTTGCCGCATTTTTGTTGATGGCCATTCTGACTGGTGTGAGCTGATAGGTTTTTGTAATTTGGGTTTACATGTCTGTAAAAATTCCTACAATTCATCCTTTTTCCACGCCTTTTCCTTTTCTGTTAAAAGAAAAAAGAAAAAAGGTGTGAGTACAATATACCTCTTCAAATTTTCTTTTTGGAAGGTTGCACTCTAGAGTTTTTTGGTCGATTTTCGACCTCAGTATCTTTTGGAGGGCAGGTGTCATTTACAGACCTGCAATTGGTGAATATTTAGTGACCTTTTGCAGTGGGTTTAAAGCTGCTGTTGTGGGAAACGGCCACAAGGATGCAGCATTTCTCCATTCCCAAATCTGGGTACTAGGGCAGCAGAGCCGTTCTGGAAGTCGTTTGCCTAGGTTGTAAATTTGAATGGAATGTGCCAGGAGAACCCCCCATAAGTTTATGTCTCATTACTCCTAGTTGGTTGTTTTAATTTTTTCAATTGGGGTAATGGTTAGAATGTTGCTTGTCCAAGGTGTACATACTCTGGTTCATCTACATATTCTATATACCTATTTATGTAGAGATCCTCTTCCCGTGTAAATTATTACACAGTGTTCCGTAAACCTTCCTTGCTATATGGTCGGTCTTTTTGATATATGTATATAATATGTATTTGTATACATATGGTAACGCTAATCTTCATTTATCCATTCCCCCCCACCTTTCCTTGTAGATAAGCATAGTTTTTTTTAATAAGTCTGTGATTGACTTTCTCTGTGGAAATATGTTCATTTGTGTCAGTTACTAGAGAACGCGTATAAGTGATATCATAGGATATAGGACTTTTGCTTTCCGACTTACCTCATGTTCTGTGATTATCTCCAAGATCATCTATGGTGTCTCAAAGAGCAGTGTTTCATTGTTTTCCATGGCTAGTATTCATTGTGTACATGGGCCGCTTCTTCTTTTTCCTTTCATCTGTTGATGGACATTTTGGTTGCTTCACTGTCTTGTCTATTGTGAATAAGGCTGCAGTGCAGCTTTTGCAGCCCGGGTCTTCTTCATTCTGGTCTTCTCAGGTGAGAGGCCCATTGGTGCGCCTGCTGGATTGAATGGTACCTCAATTTTTCCTTTTCAACGCAGCTCCTTTCTGTTCTCATTATTAGCGTTTAACCCTTTTACATCTCACCAGCAGCTAGAGGGTACACAGTTCTCTAAAACCTCTTCAGCATTGATTGTTTGTAGACTTTTTGCCAACGGTCAGTCGACGGGTGTGAGTTGAAAACTTTTTGTAGATTAGATTGCATGAGTCTAATACTTCCTGAGGTTGAGCTTTTATCCATTTTCCTTTCTTTGAAAAGAGAGTGAGTAAAACTTACCTCTTCATACGAGCTTCGTGAACATTTTGCCTGTTTTGAATTTTTTTTATCCATTCCCTACTTCAGCACAATTTGAGGGCAGGTGTCCTTTACAGCCCTGAGTCCTTGTGAATGGTAAGTGACCATTAGCTGTGGGTTAAAAGCTGCTGTTGCGGGAATCGGCCACAAGGCGGCAGCATTTCTCCTTTACCAAATCTGGTTACTAGGGCAACAGAGCCTTAGTGGAAGTGGTGTTCTAGGTTGTAAATTAGAATGGAATGTGCGAGGAAAAAGCCCTTTAAGTTTATGTCTCATTACTTCTTGTTGGTATTTTTAACTTAATTTTTATTTTTTATCACAGCAAACTTGATTACAATGTTTTGTTTGTTCTAGGTGTGCAAGATGTGGTTCTTTCACACATATACATATATCTATTCTTCTTCGGATCCTTTTCCCATGTCTGTTACGACACAATGTTGAGTAGTCTTCTCTTGGTATAGCGTAGGTCTTTGGTGATTATATATTTCACATGTGTTTGTATCTCTCTGTTAACCTCAATACGGTAATGTATCCAATCCTCACACCTTTCCATTTGGTGAACCATAAGTTTTTTAAATGAATCTATGATAGTGTTTCTCTGTGGAAATACCTTTGTTTGTATCATTTTTTCGGTAACACCTATATGTGATAGGATAGGATATGTGTCTTTCGCTTTCTCACTTACTCCAAGCTGCGTGATTACTTCTAGACTCATCTATGGTGCTGCAAATGGCATTGTTTCATTTTTTCACTAGCTCATATTCCATCTGTACATGGAGCAGTTCTTCTTTGTCCACCCATCTGTCGTTGGACTTTTTGGTTACTTCCATATCTTGGCGATTGTTATACTATGCAATGCAGATTTGCGTACCTGTGTCCTTCCAATTCTGTCTTCTTAGGTTATAGGTCCAGGAATAGGTCTGCTGGGTCATATGGTAGCTCAATGTTTACCTTTTAAAGGCACCTCTATTCCGTTCTCTTTAGTGGCTCTTTCCAGGTTACGTCCCACTTAAAGCGGAGGGTATGCATTTCTTCCCAGCACCTTCAGCATTTATTCTTTGTAGTTTTTGCTGATGGTTATTCTGAGTGGTGTGAGCTGATACCTCTCTGTGGTTGAATTTGCATGTGTCTCATAATGCGTTGAAATTGAGCTGTAAGACATGTCCTTTTTATTTTTCCAGCTGTGATGAGAGCTTATTTCTTCAAAGTGTTTTCTTAAAGTATGTGTCACCATTTGAAATATTTTGGCCATGATCTCCCTCAAGACATTTTGAGGGCAGGTTTCATTTACAGCCCTGCAGTACTTGTTCATGTGAAGTGACCATTAGCTCAGGCTTTAAACCTGCTTTTGCAGGTAACGGCCAGAGAGCGGCAATCTTTCTACGTTCCCCTTGCTGGTACTAGGGAAACAGACCTACCGGCCAGTGGTGTTCTTCGGTTATAAATTAGAGTGCAATGTGCCCGGATAAACCCACAAATGTTGATGTCTCCTTGCTTTTCTTTGTTTTTAAATTTAATTTATATTTATTATTAGAGTAATATCCCATTGTGTACGTGGACCACTTCTTCTTGGTGCATTCCTCGGTTGATGGACATTTTCATTGCTTCCAAGTGCTGGCTATGGTAAATATTGCTGGCATACTGGTTTGCCAGCCTGTGACTTTTTGATTCTCATTTTCTCAGGTGATAGGCCAAGCAGTGGTTGTGATTGATGGACTGGTAGCTCAATGTTTCCCTTTTCAAAGCACCTACGTTGTGTTTTCGTTAGTGGCTCTTTACATGCCCCCCCTTACAGCCGAGGGTACGCATTTCTCCACACTCCCTTCACCGTTTATTTTTTGCAGCATTTTTCCTAATGGCCATTCTGACTGCTGTGAGCTGATAGGGTTTTGTAATATGGGTATGCATGTCATGAAAATTTTTAAAATTCATCATATTCCTACGCCTTTTTCTTTTCTCTTAAAAGAAAAAAACCGTGAGTACAATATAGCTCTTGAAATTGTCTTCTTCGAAGGTTGCCCTCTTCTGAATTTTTTGGTCGATTTTTGACCCCAGAAATTTTCTGGAGGCCAGGCGCAATTTACAGAACTGCAAGTTGGTGAAAATTTAGTGACCTTTTGCAGTGGGTTCAAAGCTGCTGTTGTGGGAAACGTCCACAAGGAGGTAGCATTTCTCCATTCCCCAGTCCTGGTTCTAGGGCAGCAGAGCCTTTCTGGAAGTCATTGTCCTAGGTTGTAAATTAGAATGGAATTTGCCAGGAGAAATCCCCATAAGTTTATGTCTCATTACTTCTTCTTGGTTTTTAAAATTTTTTTTAATCTGGGTAAAGTTTAGAATACTGTTTGTCCTAGGTGTACACAATCTGGTTCATTTGGACATTATGTATGTCTATTAATGTACAGATCCTCTTCCCATGTAAAATATTACACTGTTCCGTCGACCTCCCTTGTTATATGTTCGGTCTTTTTGATACATGTATATAATATGTATTTGAATATGTATAGTAACACTAATCTTCATTTCTCAATTTCCCCCCTCCTTTCCTTTTAGATGAGCATAGTTTGTGTTCTACGCCTGTGAGTGTCTTTCTCTTTAGAAATATGTTCATCTGTGTCAGTTATTAGATAATGCCATAAGTGATAATATAAGATATAGGTCTTTTGCTTTCCGACCTACTTCATGTTTTGTGATTATCTCCAGGCTCATCTATGGTGCCTCAAAGAGCAGTGCTTCAATGTTTTCCATGGCTAATATTCCATTGTGTACATGGACCACTTCTTCTTGGTGCATTCCTCTGTTGATGGACATTTTCGTTGCTTCCAAGTGTTGCCTATGGTAAATATTGCTGGAGTGCAGGATTGCCAGCCTGCGATTTTTGATTTTCATTTTCTCAGGTGATAGACCCAGCAGTGGGTATGATTGATTGATTGGTATGGTAGCTCAACGTTTACCTTTTCAAGGCACCTCAATTGTGCTTTCATTAGTGGCTCTTACCACGTCCCCCTTAGAATCGAGGGTACGCATTTCTCCACAATCACGTCAGCGTTTATCGTTTGCCGCATTTTTGTTGATGGCCATTCTGACTGGTGTGAGCTGATAGGTTTTTGTAATTTGGGTTTACATGTCTGTAAAAATTCCTACAATTCATCCTTTTTCCACGCCTTTTCCTTTTCTGTTAAAAGAAAAAAGAAAAAAGGTGTGAGTACAATATACCTCTTCAAATTTTCTTTTTGGAAGGTTGCACTCTAGAGTTTTTTGGTCGATTTTCGACCTCAGTATCTTTTGGAGGGCAGGTGTCATTTACAGACCTGCAATTGGTGAATATTTAGTGACCTTTTGCAGTGGGTTTAAAGCTGCTGCTGTGGGAAACGGCCACAAGGATGCAGCATTTCTCCATTCCCAAATCTGGGTACTAGGGCAGCAGAGCCGTTCTGGAAGTCGTTTGCCTAGGTTGTAAATTTGAATGGAATGTGCCAGGAGAACCCCCCATAAGTTTATGTCTCATTACTCCTAGTTGGTTGTTTTAATTTTTTCAATTGGGGTAATGGTTAGAATGTTGCTTGTCCAAGGTGTACATACTCTGGTTCATCTACATATTCTATATACCTATTTATGTAGAGATCCTCTTCCCGTGTAAATTATTACACAGTGTTCCGTAAACCTTCCTTGCTATATGGTCGGTCTTTTTGATATATGTATATAATATGTATTTGTATACATATGGTAACGCTAATCTTCATTTATCCATTCCCCCCCACCTTTCCTTGTAGATAAGCATAGTTTTTTTTAATAAGTCTGTGATTGACTTTCTCTGTGGAAATATGTTCATTTGTGTCAGTTACTAGAGAACGCGTATAAGTGATATCATAGGATATAGGACTTTTGCTTTCCGACTTACCTCATGTTCTGTGATTATCTCCAAGATCATCTATGGTGTCTCAAAGAGCAGTGTTTCATTGTTTTCCATGGCTAGTATTCATTGTGTACATGGGCCGCTTCTTCTTTTTCCTTTCATCTGTTGATGGACATTTTGGTTGCTTCACTGTCTTGTCTATTGTGAATAAGGCTGCAGTGCAGCTTTTGCAGCCCGGGTCTTCTTCATTCTGGTCTTCTCAGGTGAGAGGCCCATTGGTGCGCCTGCTGGATTGAATGGTACCTCAATTTTTCCTTTTCAACGCAGCTCCTTTCTGTTCTCATTATTAGCGTTTAACCCTTTTACATCTCACCAGCAGCTAGAGGGTACACAGTTCTCTAAAACCTCTTCAGCATTGATTGTTTGTAGACTTTTTGCCAACGGTCAGTCGACGGGTGTGAGTTGAAAACTTTTTGTAGATTAGATTGCATGAGTCTAATACTTCCTGAGGTTGAGCTTTTATCCATTTTCCTTTCTTTGAAAAGAGAGTGAGTAAAACTTACCTCTTCATACGAGCTTCGTGAACATTTTGCCTGTTTTGAATTTTTTTTATCCATTCCCTACTTCAGCACAATTTGAGGGCAGGTGTCCTTTACAGCCCTGAGTCCTTGTGAATGGTAAGTGACCATTAGCTGTGGGTTAAAAGCTGCTGTTGCGGGAATCGGCCACAAGGCGGCAGCATTTCTCCTTTACCAAATCTGGTTACTAGGGCAACAGAGCCTTAGTGGAAGTGGTGTTCTAGGTTGTAAATTAGAATGGAATGTGCGAGGAAAAAGCCCTTTAAGTTTATGTCTCATTACTTCTTGTTGGTATTTTTAACTTAATTTTTATTTTTTATCACAGCAAACTTGATTACAATGTTTTGTTTGTTCTAGGTGTGCAAGATGTGGTTCTTTCACACATATACATATATCTATTCTTCTTCGGATCCTTTTCCCATGTCTGTTACGACACAATGTTGAGTAGTCTTCTCTTGGTATAGCGTAGGTCTTTGGTGATTATATATTTCACATGTGTTTGTATCTCTCTGTTAACCTCAATACGGTAATGTATCCAATCCTCACACCTTTCCATTTGGTGAACCATAAGTTTTTTAAATGAATCTATGATAGTGTTTCTCTGTGGAAATACCTTTGTTTGTATCATTTTTTCGGTAACACCTATATGTGATAGGATAGGATATGTGTCTTTCGCTTTCTCACTTACTCCAAGCTGCGTGATTACTTCTAGACTCATCTATGGTGCTGCAAATGGCATTGTTTCATTTTTTCACTAGCTCATATTCCATCTGTACATGGAGCAGTTCTTCTTTGTCCACCCATCTGTCGTTGGACTTTTTGGTTACTTCCATATCTTGGCGATTGTTATACTATGCAATGCAGATTTGCGTACCTGTGTCCTTCCAATTCTGTCTTCTTAGGTTATAGGTCCAGGAATAGGTCTGCTGGGTCATATGGTAGCTCAATGTTTACCTTTTAAAGGCACCTCTATTCCGTTCTCTTTAGTGGCTCTTTCCAGGTTACGTCCCACTTAAAGCGGAGGGTATGCATTTCTTCCCAGCACCTTCAGCATTTATTCTTTGTAGTTTTTGCTGATGGTTATTCTGAGTGGTGTGAGCTGATACCTCTTTGTGCTTGAATTTGCATGTGTCTCATAATGCGTTGAAATTGAGCTGTAAGACATGTCCTTTTTATTTTTCCAGCTGTGATGAGAGCTTATTTCTTCAAAGTGTTTTCTTAAAGTATGTGTCACCATTTGAAATATTTTGGCCATGATCTCCCTCAAGACATTTTGAGGGCAGGTTTCATTTACAGCCCTGCAGTACTTGTTCATATGAAGTGACCATTAGCTCAGGCTTTAAACCTGCTTTTGCAGGTAACGGCCAGAGAGCGGCAATCTTTCTACGTTCCCCTTGCTGGTACTAGGGAAACAGACCTACCGGCCAGTGGTGTTCTTCGGTTATAAATTAGAGTGCAATGTGCCCGGATAAACCCACAAATGTTGATGTCTCCTTGCTTTTCTTTGTTTTTAAATTTAATTTATATTTATTATTAGAGTAATATCCCATTGTGTACGTGGACCACTTCTTCTTGGTGCATTCCTCGGTTGATGGACATTTTCATTGCTTCCAAGTGCTGGCTATGGTAAATATTGCTGGCATACTGGTTTGCCAGCCTGTGACTTTTTGATTCTCATTTTCTCAGGTGATAGGCCAAGCAGTGGTTGTGATTGATGGACTGGTAGCTCAATGTTTCCCTTTTCAAAGCACCTACGTTGTGTTTTCGTTAGTGGCTCTTTACATGCCCCCCCTTACAGCCGAGGGTACGCATTTCTCCACACTCCCTTCACCGTTTATTTTTTGCAGCATTTTTCCTAATGGCCATTCTGACTGCTGTGAGCTGATAGGGTTTTGTAATATGGGTATGCATGTCATGAAAATTTTTAAAATTCATCATATTCCTACGCCTTTTTCTTTTCTCTTAAAAGAAAAAAACCGTGAGTACAATATAGCTCTTGAAATTGTCTTCTTCGAAGGTTGCCCTCTTCTGAATTTTTTGGTCGATTTTTGACCCCAGAAATTTTCTGGAGGCCAGGCGCAATTTACAGAACTGCAAGTTGGTGAAAATTTAGTGACCTTTTGCAGTGGGTTCAAAGCTGCTGTTGTGGGAAACGTCCACAAGGAGGTAGCATTTCTCCATTCCCCAGTCCTGGTTCTAGGGCAGCAGAGCCTTTCTGGAAGTCATTGTCCTAGGTTGTAAATTAGAATGGAATTTGCCAGGAGAAATCCCCATAAGTTTATGTCTCATTACTTCTTCTTGGTTTTTAAAATTTTTTTTAATCTGGGTAAAGTTTAGAATACTGTTTGTCCTAGGTGTACACAATCTGGTTCATTTGGACATTATGTATGTCTATTAATGTACAGATCCTCTTCCCATGTAAAATATTACACTGTTCCGTCGACCTCCCTTGTTATATGTTCGGTCTTTTTGATACATGTATATAATATGTATTTGAATATGTATAGTAACACTAATCTTCATTTCTCAATTTCCCCCCTCCTTTCCTTTTAGATGAGCATAGTTTGTGTTCTACGCCTGTGAGTGTCTTTCTCTTTAGAAATATGTTCATCTGTGTCAGTTATTAGATAATGCCATAAGTGATAATATAAGATATAGGTCTTTTGCTTTCCGACCTACTTCATGTTTTGTGATTATCTCCAGGCTCATCTATGGTGCCTCAAAGAGCAGTGCTTCAATGTTTTCCATGGCTAATATTCCATTGTGTACATGGACCACTTCTTCTTGGTGCATTCCTCTGTTGATGGACATTTTCGTTGCTTCCAAGTGTTGCCTATGGTAAATATTGCTGGAGTGCAGGATTGCCAGCCTGCGATTTTTGATTTTCATTTTCTCAGGTGATAGACCCAGCAGTGGGTATGATTGATTGATTGGTATGGTAGCTCAACGTTTACCTTTTCAAGGCACCTCAATTGTGCTTTCATTAGTGGCTCTTACCACGTCCCCCTTAGAATCGAGGGTACGCATTTCTCCACAATCACGTCAGCGTTTATCGTTTGCCGCATTTTTGTTGATGGCCATTCTGACTGGTGTGAGCTGATAGGTTTTTGTAATTTGGGTTTACATGTCTGTAAAAATTCCTACAATTCATCCTTTTTCCACGCCTTTTCCTTTTCTGTTAAAAGAAAAAAGAAAAAAGGTGTGAGTACAATATACCTCTTCAAATTTTCTTTTTGGAAGGTTGCACTCTAGAGTTTTTTGGTCGATTTTCGACCTCAGTATCTTTTGGAGGGCAGGTGTCATTTACAGACCTGCAATTGGTGAATATTTAGTGACCTTTTGCAGTGGGTTTAAAGCTGCTGCTGTGGGAAACGGCCACAAGGATGCAGCATTTCTCCATTCCCAAATCTGGGTACTAGGGCAGCAGAGCCGTTCTGGAAGTCGTTTGCCTAGGTTGTAAATTTGAATGGAATGTGCCAGGAGAACCCCCCATAAGTTTATGTCTCATTACTCCTAGTTGGTTGTTTTAATTTTTTCAATTGGGGTAATGGTTAGAATGTTGCTTGTCCAAGGTGTACATACTCTGGTTCATCTACATATTCTATATACCTATTTATGTAGAGATCCTCTTCCCGTGTAAATTATTACACAGTGTTCCGTAAACCTTCCTTGCTATATGGTCGGTCTTTTTGATATATGTATATAATATGTATTTGTATACATATGGTAACGCTAATCTTCATTTATCCATTCCCCCCCACCTTTCCTTGTAGATAAGCATAGTTTTTTTTAATAAGTCTGTGATTGACTTTCTCTGTGGAAATATGTTCATTTGTGTCAGTTACTAGAGAACGCGTATAAGTGATATCATAGGATATAGGACTTTTGCTTTCCGACTTACCTCATGTTCTGTGATTATCTCCAAGATCATCTATGGTGTCTCAAAGAGCAGTGTTTCATTGTTTTCCATGGCTAGTATTCATTGTGTACATGGGCCGCTTCTTCTTTTTCCTTTCATCTGTTGATGGACATTTTGGTTGCTTCACTGTCTTGTCTATTGTGAATAAGGCTGCAGTGCAGCTTTTGCAGCCCGGGTCTTCTTCATTCTGGTCTTCTCAGGTGAGAGGCCCATTGGTGCGCCTGCTGGATTGAATGGTACCTCAATTTTTCCTTTTCAACGCAGCTCCTTTCTGTTCTCATTATTAGCGTTTAACCCTTTTACATCTCACCAGCAGCTAGAGGGTACACAGTTCTCTAAAACCTCTTCAGCATTGATTGTTTGTAGACTTTTTGCCAACGGTCAGTCGACGGGTGTGAGTTGAAAACTTTTTGTAGATTAGATTGCATGAGTCTAATACTTCCTGAGGTTGAGCTTTTATCCATTTTCCTTTCTTTGAAAAGAGAGTGAGTAAAACTTACCTCTTCATACGAGCTTCGTGAACATTTTGCCTGTTTTGAATTTTTTTTATCCATTCCCTACTTCAGCACAATTTGAGGGCAGGTGTCCTTTACAGCCCTGAGTCCTTGTGAATGGTAAGTGACCATTAGCTGTGGGTTAAAAGCTGCTGTTGCGGGAATCGGCCACAAGGCGGCAGCATTTCTCCTTTACCAAATCTGGTTACTAGGGCAACAGAGCCTTAGTGGAAGTGGTGTTCTAGGTTGTAAATTAGAATGGAATGTGCGAGGAAAAAGCCCTTTAAGTTTATGTCTCATTACTTCTTGTTGGTATTTTTAACTTAATTTTTATTTTTTATCACAGCAAACTTGATTACAATGTTTTGTTTGTTCTAGGTGTGCAAGATGTGGTTCTTTCACACATATACATATATCTATTCTTCTTCGGATCCTTTTCCCATGTCTGTTACGACACAATGTTGAGTAGTCTTCTCTTGGTATAGCGTAGGTCTTTGGTGATTATATATTTCACATGTGTTTGTATCTCTCTGTTAACCTCAATACGGTAATGTATCCAATCCTCACACCTTTCCATTTGGTGAACCATAAGTTTTTTAAATGAATCTATGATAGTGTTTCTCTGTGGAAATACCTTTGTTTGTATCATTTTTTCGGTAACACCTATATGTGATAGGATAGGATATGTGTCTTTCGCTTTCTCACTTACTCCAAGCTGCGTGATTACTTCTAGACTCATCTATGGTGCTGCAAATGGCATTGTTTCATTTTTTCACTAGCTCATATTCCATCTGTACATGGAGCAGTTCTTCTTTGTCCACCCATCTGTCGTTGGACTTTTTGGTTACTTCCATATCTTGGCGATTGTTATACTATGCAATGCAGATTTGCGTACCTGTGTCCTTCCAATTCTGTCTTCTTAGGTTATAGGTCCAGGAATAGGTCTGCTGGGTCATATGGTAGCTCAATGTTTACCTTTTAAAGGCACCTCTATTCCGTTCTCTTTAGTGGCTCTTTCCAGGTTACGTCCCACTTAAAGCGGAGGGTATGCATTTCTTCCCAGCACCTTCAGCATTTATTCTTTGTAGTTTTTGCTGATGGTTATTCTGAGTGGTGTGAGCTGATACCTCTTTGTGGTTGAATTTGCATGTGTCTCATAATGCGTTGAAATTGAGCTGTAAGACATGTCCTTTTTATTTTTCCAGCTGTGATGAGAGCTTATTTCTTCAAAGTGTTTTCTTAAAGTATGTGTCACCATTTGAAATATTTTGGCCATGATCTCCCTCAAGACATTTTGAGGGCAGGTTTCATTTACAGCCCTGCAGTACTTGTTCATGTGAAGTGACCATTAGCTCAGGCTTTAAACCTGCTTTTGCAGGTAACGGCCAGAGAGCGGCAATCTTTCTACGTTCCCCTTGCTGGTACTAGGGAAACAGACCTACCGGCCAGTGGTGTTCTTCGGTTATAAATTAGAGTGCAATGTGCCCGGATAAACCCACAAATGTTGATGTCTCCTTGCTTTTCTTTGTTTTTAAATTTAATTTATATTTATTATTAGAGTAATATCCCATTGTGTACGTGGACCACTTCTTCTTGGTGCATTCCTCGGTTGATGGACATTTTCATTGCTTCCAAGTGCTGGCTATGGTAAATATTGCTGGCATACTGGTTTGCCAGCCTGTGACTTTTTGATTCTCATTTTCTCAGGTGATAGGCCAAGCAGTGGTTGTGATTGATGGACTGGTAGCTCAATGTTTCCCTTTTCAAAGCACCTACGTTGTGTTTTCGTTAGTGGCTCTTTACATGCCCCCCCTTACAGCCGAGGGTACGCATTTCTCCACACTCCCTTCACCGTTTATTTTTTGCAGCATTTTTCCTAATGGCCATTCTGACTGCTGTGAGCTGATAGGGTTTTGTAATATGGGTATGCATGTCATGAAAATTTTTAAAATTCATCATATTCCTACGCCTTTTTCTTTTCTCTTAAAAGAAAAAAACCGTGAGTACAATATAGCTCTTGAAATTGTCTTCTTCGAAGGTTGCCCTCTTCTGAATTTTTTGGTCGATTTTTGACCCCAGAAATTTTCTGGAGGCCAGGCGCAATTTACAGAACTGCAAGTTGGTGAAAATTTAGTGACCTTTTGCAGTGGGTTCAAAGCTGCTGTTGTGGGAAACGTCCACAAGGAGGTAGCATTTCTCCATTCCCCAGTCCTGGTTCTAGGGCAGCAGAGCCTTTCTGGAAGTCATTGTCCTAGGTTGTAAATTAGAATGGAATTTGCCAGGAGAAATCCCCATAAGTTTATGTCTCATTACTTCTTCTTGGTTTTTAAAATTTTCTTAATCTGGGTAAAGTTTAGAATACTGTTTGTCCTAGGTGTACACAATCTGGTTCATTTGGACATTATGTATGTCTATTAATGTACAGATCCTCTTCCCATGTAAAATATTACACTGTTCCGTCGACCTCCCTTGTTATATGTTCGGTCTTTTTGATACATGTATATAATATGTATTTGAATATGTATAGTAACACTAATCTTCATTTCTCAATTTCCCCCCTCCTTTCCTTTTAGATGAGCATAGTTTGTGTTCTACGCCTGTGAGTGTCTTTCTCTTTAGAAATATGTTCATCTGTGTCAGTTATTAGATAATGCCATAAGTGATAATATAAGATATAGGTCTTTTGCTTTCCGACCTACTTCATGTTTTGTGATTATCTCCAGGCTCATCTATGGTGCCTCAAAGAGCAGTGCTTCAATGTTTTCCATGGCTAATATTCCATTGTGTACATGGACCACTTCTTCTTGGTGCATTCCTCTGTTGATGGACATTTTCGTTGCTTCCAAGTGTTGCCTATGGTAAATATTGCTGGAGTGCAGGATTGCCAGCCTGCGATTTTTGATTTTCATTTTCTCAGGTGATAGACCCAGCAGTGGGTATGATTGATTGATTGGTATGGTAGCTCAACGTTTACCTTTTCAAGGCACCTCAATTGTGCTTTCATTAGTGGCTCTTACCACGTCCCCCTTAGAATCGAGGGTACGCATTTCTCCACAATCACGTCAGCGTTTATCGTTTGCCGCATTTTTGTTGATGGCCATTCTGACTGGTGTGAGCTGATAGGTTTTTGTAATTTGGGTTTACATGTCTGTAAAAATTCCTACAATTCATCCTTTTTCCACGCCTTTTCCTTTTCTGTTAAAAGAAAAAAGAAAAAAGGTGTGAGTACAATATACCTCTTCAAATTTTCTTTTTGGAAGGTTGCACTCTAGAGTTTTTTGGTCGATTTTCGACCTCAGTATCTTTTGGAGGGCAGGTGTCATTTACAGACCTGCAATTGGTGAATATTTAGTGACCTTTTGCAGTGGGTTTAAAGCTGCTGTTGTGGGAAACGGCCACAAGGATGCAGCATTTCTCCATTCCCAAATCTGGGTACTAGGGCAGCAGAGCCGTTCTGGAAGTCGTTTGCCTAGGTTGTAAATTTGAATGGAATGTGCCAGGAGAACCCCCCATAAGTTTATGTCTCATTACTCCTAGTTGGTTGTTTTAATTTTTTCAATTGGGGTAATGGTTAGAATGTTGCTTGTCCAAGGTGTACATACTCTGGTTCATCTACATATTCTATATACCTATTTATGTAGAGATCCTCTTCCCGTGTAAATTATTACACAGTGTTCCGTAAACCTTCCTTGCTATATGGTCGGTCTTTTTGATATATGTATATAATATGTATTTGTATACATATGGTAACGCTAATCTTCATTTATCCATTCCCCCCCACCTTTCCTTGTAGATAAGCATAGTTTTTTTTAATAAGTCTGTGATTGACTTTCTCTGTGGAAATATGTTCATTTGTGTCAGTTACTAGAGAACGCGTATAAGTGATATCATAGGATATAGGACTTTTGCTTTCCGACTTACCTCATGTTCTGTGATTATCTCCAAGATCATCTATGGTGTCTCAAAGAGCAGTGTTTCATTGTTTTCCATGGCTAGTATTCATTGTGTACATGGGCCGCTTCTTCTTTTTCCTTTCATCTGTTGATGGACATTTTGGTTGCTTCACTGTCTTGTCTATTGTGAATAAGGCTGCAGTGCAGCTTTTGCAGCCCGGGTCTTCTTCATTCTGGTCTTCTCAGGTGAGAGGCCCATTGGTGCGCCTGCTGGATTGAATGGTACCTCAATTTTTCCTTTTCAACGCAGCTCCTTTCTGTTCTCATTATTAGCGTTTAACCCTTTTACATCTCACCAGCAGCTAGAGGGTACACAGTTCTCTAAAACCTCTTCAGCATTGATTGTTTGTAGACTTTTTGCCAACGGTCAGTCGACGGGTGTGAGTTGAAAACTTTTTGTAGATTAGATTGCATGAGTCTAATACTTCCTGAGGTTGAGCTTTTATCCATTTTCCTTTCTTTGAAAAGAGAGTGAGTAAAACTTACCTCTTCATACGAGCTTCGTGAACATTTTGCCTGTTTTGAATTTTTTTTATCCATTCCCTACTTCAGCACAATTTGAGGGCAGGTGTCCTTTACAGCCCTGAGTCCTTGTGAATGGTAAGTGACCATTAGCTGTGGGTTAAAAGCTGCTGTTGCGGGAATCGGCCACAAGGCGGCAGCATTTCTCCTTTACCAAATCTGGTTACTAGGGCAACAGAGCCTTAGTGGAAGTGGTGTTCTAGGTTGTAAATTAGAATGGAATGTGCGAGGAAAAAGCCCTTTAAGTTTATGTCTCATTACTTCTTGTTGGTATTTTTAACTTAATTTTTATTTTTTATCACAGCAAACTTGATTACAATGTTTTGTTTGTTCTAGGTGTGCAAGATGTGGTTCTTTCACACATATACATATATCTATTTTTCTTCGGATCCTTTTCCCATGTCTGTTACGACACAATGTTGAGTAGTCTTCTCTTGGTATAGCGTAGGTCTTTGGTGATTATATATTTCACATGTGTTTGTATCTCTCTGTTAACCTCAATACGGTAATGTATCCAATCCTCACACCTTTCCATTTGGTGAACCATAAGTTTTTTAAATGAATCTATGATAGTGTTTCTCTGTGGAAATACCTTTGTTTGTATCATTTTTTCGGTAACACCTATATGTGATAGGATAGGATATGTGTCTTTCGCTTTCTCACTTACTCCAAGCTGCGTGATTACTTCTAGACTCATCTATGGTGCTGCAAATGGCATTGTTTCATTTTTTCACTAGCTCATATTCCATCTGTACATGGAGCAGTTCTTCTTTGTCCACCCATCTGTCGTTGGACTTTTTGGTTACTTCCATATCTTGGCGATTGTTATACTATGCAATGCAGATTTGCGTACCTGTGTCCTTCCAATTCTGTCTTCTTAGGTTATAGGTCCAGGAATAGGTCTGCTGGGTCATATGGTAGCTCAATGTTTACCTTTTAAAGGCACCTCTATTCCGTTCTCTTTAGTGGCTCTTTCCAGGTTACGTCCCACTTAAAGCGGAGGGTATGCATTTCTTCCCAGCACCTTCAGCATTTATTCTTTGTAGTTTTTGCTGATGGTTATTCTGAGTGGTGTGAGCTGATACCTCTTTGTGGTTGAATTTGCATGTGTCTCATAATGCGTTGAAATTGAGCTGTAAGACATGTCCTTTTTATTTTTCCAGCTGTGATGAGAGCTTATTTCTTCAAAGTGTTTTCTTAAAGTATGTGTCACCATTTGAAATATTTTGGCCATGATCTCCCTCAAGACATTTTGAGGGCAGGTTTCATTTACAGCCCTGCAGTACTTGTTCATATGAAGTGACCATTAGCTCAGGCTTTAAACCTGCTTTTGCAGGTAACGGCCAGAGAGCGGCAATCTTTCTACGTTCCCCTTGCTGGTACTAGGGAAACAGACCTACCGGCCAGTGGTGTTCTTCGGTTATAAATTAGAGTGCAATGTGCCCGGATAAACCCACAAATGTTGATGTCTCCTTGCTTTTCTTTGTTTTTAAATTTAATTTATATTTATTATTAGAGTAATATCCCATTGTGTACGTGGACCACTTCTTCTTGGTGCATTCCTCGGTTGATGGACATTTTCATTGCTTCCAAGTGCTGGCTATGGTAAATATTGCTGGCATACTGGTTTGCCAGCCTGTGACTTTTTGATTCTCATTTTCTCAGGTGATAGGCCAAGCAGTGGTTGTGATTGATGGACTGGTAGCTCAATGTTTCCCTTTTCAAAGCACCTACGTTGTGTTTTCGTTAGTGGCTCTTTACATGCCCCCCCTTACAGCCGAGGGTACGCATTTCTCCACACTCCCTTCACCGTTTATTTTTTGCAGCATTTTTCCTAATGGCCATTCTGACTGCTGTGTGCTGATAGGGTTTTGTAATATGGGTATGCATGTCATGAAAATTTTTAAAATTCATCATATTCCTACGCCTTTTTCTTTTCTCTTAAAAGAAAAAAACCGTGAGTACAATATAGCTCTTGAAATTGTCTTCTTCGAAGGTTGCCCTCTTCTGAATTTTTTGGTCGATTTTTGACCCCAGAAATTTTCTGGAGGCCAGGCGCAATTTACAGAACTGCAAGTTGGTGAAAATTTAGTGACCTTTTGCAGTGGGTTCAAAGCTGCTGTTGTGGGAAACGTCCACAAGGAGGTAGCATTTCTCCATTCCCCAGTCCTGGTTCTAGGGCAGCAGAGCCTTTCTGGAAGTCATTGTCCTAGGTTGTAAATTAGAATGGAATTTGCCAGGAGAAATCCCCATAAGTTTATGTCTCATTACTTCTTCTTGGTTTTTAAAATTTTCTTAATCTGGGTAAAGTTTAGAATACTGTTTGTCCTAGGTGTACACAATCTGGTTCATTTGGACATTATGTATGTCTATTAATGTACAGATCCTCTTCCCATGTAAAATATTACACTGTTCCGTCGACCTCCCTTGTTATATGTTCGGTCTTTTTGATACATGTATATAATATGTATTTGAATATGTATAGTAACACTAATCTTCATTTCTCAATTTCCCCCCTCCTTTCCTTTTAGATGAGCATAGTTTGTGTTCTACGCCTGTGAGTGTCTTTCTCTTTAGAAATATGTTCATCTGTGTCAGTTATTAGATAATGCCATAAGTGATAATATAAGATATAGGTCTTTTGCTTTCCGACCTACTTCATGTTTTGTGATTATCTCCAGGCTCATCTATGGTGCCTCAAAGAGCAGTGCTTCAATGTTTTCCATGGCTAATATTCCATTGTGTACATGGACCACTTCTTCTTGGTGCATTCCTCTGTTGATGGACATTTTCGTTGCTTCCAAGTGTTGCCTATGGTAAATATTGCTGGAGTGCAGGATTGCCAGCCTGCGATTTTTGATTTTCATTTTCTCAGGTGATAGACCCAGCAGTGGGTATGATTGATTGATTGGTATGGTAGCTCAACGTTTACCTTTTCAAGGCACCTCAATTGTGCTTTCATTAGTGGCTCTTACCACGTCCCCCTTAGAATCGAGGGTACGCATTTCTCCACAATCACGTCAGCGTTTATCGTTTGCCGCATTTTTGTTGATGGCCATTCTGACTGGTGTGAGCTGATAGGTTTTTGTAATTTGGGTTTACATGTCTGTAAAAATTCCTACAATTCATCCTTTTTCCACGCCTTTTCCTTTTCTGTTAAAAGAAAAAAGAAAAAAGGTGTGAGTACAATATACCTCTTCAAATTTTCTTTTTGGAAGGTTGCACTCTAGAGTTTTTTGGTCGATTTTCGACCTCAGTATCTTTTGGAGGGCAGGTGTCATTTACAGACCTGCAATTGGTGAATATTTAGTGACCTTTTGCAGTGGGTTTAAAGCTGCTGTTGTGGGAAACGGCCACAAGGATGCAGCATTTCTCCATTCCCAAATCTGGGTACTAGGGCAGCAGAGCCGTTCTGGAAGTCGTTTGCCTAGGTTGTAAATTTGAATGGAATGTGCCAGGAGAACCCCCCATAAGTTTATGTCTCATTACTCCTAGTTGGTTGTTTTAATTTTTTCAATTGGGGTAATGGTTAGAATGTTGCTTGTCCAAGGTGTACATACTCTGGTTCATCTACATATTCTATATACCTATTTATGTAGAGATCCTCTTCCCGTGTAAATTATTACACAGTGTTCCGTAAACCTTCCTTGCTATATGGTCGGTCTTTTTGATATATGTATATAATATGTATTTGTATACATATGGTAACGCTAATCTTCATTTATCCATTCCCCCCCACCTTTCCTTGTAGATAAGCATAGTTTTTTTTAATAAGTCTGTGATTGACTTTCTCTGTGGAAATATGTTCATTTGTGTCAGTTACTAGAGAACGCGTATAAGTGATATCATAGGATATAGGACTTTTGCTTTCCGACTTACCTCATGTTCTGTGATTATCTCCAAGATCATCTATGGTGTCTCAAAGAGCAGTGTTTCATTGTTTTCCATGGCTAGTATTCATTGTGTACATGGGCCGCTTCTTCTTTTTCCTTTCATCTGTTGATGGACATTTTGGTTGCTTCACTGTCTTGTCTATTGTGAATAAGGCTGCAGTGCAGCTTTTGCAGCCCGGGTCTTCTTCATTCTGGTCTTCTCAGGTGAGAGGCCCATTGGTGCGCCTGCTGGATTGAATGGTACCTCAATTTTTCCTTTTCAACGCAGCTCCTTTCTGTTCTCATTATTAGCGTTTAACCCTTTTACATCTCACCAGCAGCTAGAGGGTACACAGTTCTCTAAAACCTCTTCAGCATTGATTGTTTGTAGACTTTTTGCCAACGGTCAGTCGACGGGTGTGAGTTGAAAACTTTTTGTAGATTAGATTGCATGAGTCTAATACTTCCTGAGGTTGAGCTTTTATCCATTTTCCTTTCTTTGAAAAGAGAGTGAGTAAAACTTACCTCTTCATACGAGCTTCGTGAACATTTTGCCTGTTTTGAATTTTTTTTATCCATTCCCTACTTCAGCACAATTTGAGGGCAGGTGTCCTTTACAGCCCTGAGTCCTTGTGAATGGTAAGTGACCATTAGCTGTGGGTTAAAAGCTGCTGTTGCGGGAATCGGCCACAAGGCGGCAGCATTTCTCCTTTACCAAATCTGGTTACTAGGGCAACAGAGCCTTAGTGGAAGTGGTGTTCTAGGTTGTAAATTAGAATGGAATGTGCGAGGAAAAAGCCCTTTAAGTTTATGTCTCATTACTTCTTGTTGG